>NC_080392.1:14485575-14785575 GCF_028751815.1 Salvia miltiorrhiza | reverse complement strand
TGAGAGATTTTTAAGGAATCTCTTATATCATTCACTTTAACCTTAACAGTTAACAGGTATATGTGCAACAATAAAAAAGATTATTTGTGTTACTAGTAACCTTAACAAATGGGTTAAGGTTACTAGTTGGAATGAGCTCAATGTATTCTAATATTCGAATGGATCCAAGAAGCTCGAATGAGTCGATGTATGTCAAAACCTGAATGGGTCCAACAAGTTCGAATGAGTTCTCGAATGAGCTCAATGTATTCTAAAATCCGAATGGGTCCAACAGGCTCGAATGAGCTCAAAGTATTCTAAGAACCCGAATCGGTCCAACTAGTTCGAATGAACTCAAAGTATTCAAAAACTCGAATAGGTTCAAGTAGCTCGAATGAGCTCAAAGTATTCTAAGAACCCGAATCGGTCCAACTAGTTCGAATGAACTCAAAGTATTCAAAAACTCGAATAGGTTCAAGTAGCTCGAATGAGCTCAAGGTATTCTAAAATCCGAATGGATTCAACTAGCCCGACTGAGCTTAAAGTATTCTAAAACCAGAATGAGTTCAACTAGCTCGAATGAGCTCAAAGTATTTAACAACCCGAATGGGTTCAAGTAGCTCGAATGAGCTCAAAGTATTCAAAAATTCGAATGGGTCCAAGAAGCTCGAATGAGCTCCATGTATGTTAAAGCTGGAATAGGTCCAACAAACTCGAATGAGCTCAAAGAATTCTAAAACCCGAATGGGTTCAACTAGCTCGAATAAGCTCAAAGTATTCAAAAACCCGAATGGATCCAATCAGCTCGAATGAGCTCCATTTATGTCAAAACCCTAATGGGTCCAAAAAGCTCGAATGAGTTAAAAGCATTATAAAACTCGAATGGGTTCAACTAGCTCGAATGAGCTCAAAGTATTTAAAAATCCGAATGGGTTCAACTAGTTCGAATGAGCTCAATGTATTCTACAACCCCAATGGGTCCAAGGAGCTCGAATGAGCTCCATATATGTCAATACCCGAATGGGTGCAACAAGCTCGAATAAGCTCTACATATTCTAAAATCCGAATGGGTCCAAGAAGCTCGAATGAGCTTGATGTATGTTAAAACCCAAATGGTTCCAACAAGCTTGAATGAGCTCAAAGTATTCAAAAATTCGAATGAGTTCAACTAGCTCAAATGAGCTCAAAGTATTCTAAAACCCAAATGGGTCCAAGAAGCTCGAATGAGCTCGATGTATGTCAAAACCCGAATGGGTCCAACAAGCTCGAATGAGCTCAAAGTATTCTAAGAACCCGAATGGGTTCAAGTAGCTCGTATGAGCTCAAAGTATTCAAAAACCCAAATGGGTTCAACTAGCTCGAATGAGCTCAAAGTATTCTAAAATCCGAATGGATTCAACTAGGTCGAATAAGCTTAAAGTATTCTAAAACCAGAATGGGTTCAACTAGCTCGAATGAGCTCAAAGTATTTAAAAACCCGAATGGGTTCAACTAGCTCGAATGAGCTCAAAGTATTCTAAAATCTGAATGGGTCCAAGAAGCACGAATGAGCTCCATGCATGTCAAAGCCGGAATAGGTCCAACAAACTCGAATGAGCTCAAAGCATTCTAAAACCCGAATGGGTTCAACTAGCTCGAATAAGCTTAAAGTATCGGAAAACTCGAATGGGTCCAACAAGCTCAAATGAGCTCCATGTATGTCAAAACCCTAATGGGTCTAAAAAGATCGAATGAGCTAAAAGCATTCTAAAACTCGAATGGGTTCAACTAGCTTGAATGAGCTCAAAGTATTCAGAAACCCGAATGGGTTCAACTAGTTCAAATAAGCTCAAAGTATTCTACAACTCCAATGGGTCTAAGGAGCTCGAATGAGCTCCGTGGATGTCAAAACCAGAATGGGTCCATCAAGTTCGAATGAGCTCTCGAATGAGTTCAATGTATTCTAAAATCCGAATGGGTCCAACAAGCTCGAATGAGCTCAAAGTATTCTTAGAACCTGAATCGGTCCAACTAGTTCGAATGAGCTCAAAGTATTCAAAAACTCGAATGGGTTCAACTAGCTCGAATGAGCTCAAAGTATTCTAATACCCGAATGGATTCAACAAGCTCGGATGAGCTTACAGTATTATAAAACTAGAATGGGTTCAACTAGCTCGAATGAGCTCAAAGCATTCTGAAACCTGAATGGGTTTAACTAGCTCGAATGAGCTCAAAGTATTCTAAAACTCGAATGGGTCCAACAAGCTCGAATTAGCTCTATGTATATCAAAACCCGAATGGGTCCAACAAACTTGAATGAGCTCAAAGCATTCTGAAACCCAAATAAGTTCAACTAGAAATATTTTAAAACTTGAATGGGTTCAACTAGCTCGAATAAACTCAAAGTATTCTAAAATCCGAATGAGTCCAAGAAGCTCGAATGAGCTCGATGTATGTCAAAACCCGAATGGGTTCAACTAGCTCGAATGAGCTCAAAGTATTTAACAACCCGAATGGGTTCAACTAGTTCGAATGAGCTCAAAGTATTCAAAAATCTGAATGGGTCCAAGAAGCTCGAATGAGCTCCATGTATGTCTATTGGTGTATCTTCCACGTCAGCAGTGACTGAGCAACATCACAGCAATATTGTTGCAACAGATAGGCGATTGAATAGTTAGTTAGAGAATTGGGAAATCAATAGTGCAGTTGAGCTACTTTATATGTATTCTGTATCTATAGGATAACGTAGAAATAGAGTGTATATATAAGCGTTGTACTCTTGTAATCTCTCAGTTGTTAGTTTCATAATGAAAAATACAAAATTCTCCTCATTTCAGTTTCTCTAATATGGTATCAGAGCATTTTTTTTGGAGAAGCATCACTACCAGATCTTGAGTTTCTATCTCAATCTGTAGATTAGTTGATTGCTCTCCCTTGTTGATTCCAAAAGTTTTTTTTTCCGATCCAGCTTTCTTCCATGGCTTCTGCTCCATCTCTTCTTCCCAACCTTCATCCTATGCTACTGCGATTAGATAGCACGAATTATGCGTTCTGGCGCGTTCAAGTTCTCACCACAATCCGCACTCACAGCTTTGATGATCTCATATCATCAACAGTCACACCGCTATCTCCATATCTTCCTTCTACATCTGATGATCGTCCTATTCTGAATCCTGCATTCAATCAGTGGATGCGCAAAGATCAGTTCTTAATGAGTTGGTTATTAGCTTCTATCAGTGAGTTAATGCTTGGCTATGTGGTTAGGTGTACTACGACATGTGAAATCTGGAATGTTCTTGAACAGCTTTTTCATTCTCAGTCGCGCGCTCGAGTTCTTCAGTTGAAAGCACAACTACATTCACAGAAAAAAGGTTCTCTATCGGTGGATGATTTTTTCCTAAAAATATGAAGTCTGGCTGATCAGTTGAGTGCAGTTGGTCACACAATATCTGATGCTGAGCTTGGTGATTATATCTTAAGTGGTTCTGGTGTTGAGTATGAAGCTGTGGTGGTGAATCTTCTTCACCGAAATGATCCTCCAAATCTTCAGGAATTGCAGTATGCGCTGCAATCACATGAAATTCGCCTGACGCAGCAAAAATCTTTCTCTATTACTGATCCAATGGCACACTATGTTCAACGCGGTTGAGGCAGCTCTCGTGGTCGTGGTATGATTGGCAGAGGCTCTCAGTTTAAATCTGGTAGATCTTCGGTGGTCTGTCAACTATGCTCTCGCACAGGGCATGTAGCACTCAAGTGCTACAAACGGTTTGATGTTCACTTTACAGGACCAGAAACCTCTACTATTCCTACTAATCCTCAAGCTTATGTTACAGATTTGCAATAGTCTTCTGAATATGAATATGAGGATGGTGAAAGTATGTGGTATGTTGACAGTGGACCTACCAACCACATGACCAACTCTATGCAAAACTTGCAAGTAGCTGCTCCCTACTCTGGAAATGAAGCTTTGATAGTTGGTAATGGTAAGTCTGTCCCTATAACCTCTGTTGGCCACAATACTATCTCTACACCTTCCTCTTCCTCTCATTCTTTACTTCTCAATCATATACTGTTTGTGCCTCAAATTACAAAAAAATTGATCAGTATATCACAGTTCACCAAAGATAATGATGTTATCTTTGAATTTCACCATAATTGTTGCCTTGTGAAGGACAAGAAAACATTGCAAATCCTCCTCAAAGGCACTCTCCACAAGGGACTGTACCAGATGGATCTCTCCAAACTCTGCATCAACCCTAGACTTCCTTCATCAACATCTAGTACTGTTTCTTCTACTGATGTTACTGCTTTCACTTGTACTGCAACTTTACCATGTACTACTTCTGCTGCTAGTTTACCATGTGCAACTTCAACTCCACTCTGTAATAATACTAGCATGACTTTCAATAAAATTGATATTTGGCACAAAAAATTGGGTCGCCCTCACCTTTCTGTCTTAACTCATGTTCTCAAATTAATGAATGTATCTGCTAATACATCTATACTTAAGTTATGTGATGCTTGTAGCATAGGCAAAATCCATCAGAAGCCCCATCTCTCTCAACCTCTCAAATCTACCAAACCTTTTAATCTTATTCATTCTGACCTCTGGGGACCAGCATATACACCTTCATCACAAGGATATAGATATTATATACATTTCATTGATGACTTTAGTCGATTTACGTGGATTTATCCTCTCACTTTAAAGTCTGAAGCATTTAATGTTGTTACTCAATTTTTTCAAATGGTTAAGTGTCAATTCAATACTACCATTAAGGTCTTCAAGTCAGATTGGGGTGGGGAGTATAGGAAGTTAGAACCACTTCTCAAAACTCTAGGAGTTCTATTCCAACATCCCTGCCCTCATATACATACACAAAATGGTAGAGCTGAACGTAAACATCAACATATAGTTGACATAGGTCTTACTCTACTGTCTCAAGCTTCACTTCATCTTCAATTTTGATGGTCTACTTTTGAGTCTGCAGTTTATCTTATTAATAGGCTCCTTACTGCAACATTGCACATGAACTCTCCCTATTATGTCTTGTATAAATAACTCCTGACTATGCGTACCTTAAAGTGTTTGATTGCTCCTGCTTTCCCTACCTAAAGCCATACAACACACATAAACTACAATTTAGGTCAACCAAATGTGTTTTCCTAGGCTATAGCACCAACCATAAGGGCTACAAGTGTCTCAGTACAGATGGTAGGCTCTATGGGTAGCTATGAGTAAAGAATTTGATGCCATTCTTCAATTTGATGCCATTCTTGGCAAAGGTACTTGGGAGCTGGTACCTCCAGATTTCTCTCAGAAAGTCATAAGCAATAAATGGGTTTTTCGAGTCAAACTCAATCCAGACTATACTCTTGACAAGTTGAAAGCACGCTTAGTAGCAAGGGGATTTGAGAAATTGGCAGGGGTGGATTTCTTAGAGACGTTTAGTCCGGTAGTAAAGCCAGCTACTATTCGTCTAATCTTCTCCTTGGCAGCAACTAAAGGGTGGCAAATTCAGCAGATTGATGTTAATAACGCATTTTTAAATGGTGAACTCACAGATGCTATATATGTGGCTAAACCTGTAGGTTTTGAGGATTCAGTGCATCCTGACTACGTGTGTAAGCTTAACAAAGCCATATATGGGCTAAAGCAAGCCCCTCGCGCTTGGTATGACACTTTGCGTTCTGAAATTTGCTCTCTTGGGTTCTCTGGGTCTGCCTCTGATTTCTTCATGTTTTTCCAGTCTAAAGGTACTTCCCTTATTATCATATTGGTGTATGTTGATGGTATCCTCATCACTGGGGATGATTCTATATTGGTAAAGCCTATAATTGATCATTTGCATCAAAAGTTCTCTGTAAAACACATGGGTACTGTCAACTATTTCTTGGGTGTTGAGGTGCAACATTCTGTAGGAAGCTTTAGTCTTTGTTAGCAAAAATACATCCATGAACTTCTTACAGACAAAGATGATAGACTTCAATCCATGTCCTACTCCTATATCTCCTGCCTCAAAGCTTTCTAGAGCAATTGGTACTTCATTTGCTGATCCTACGCTTTATAGAAGCACTGTTGGGGCGTTGCAATATTTGACACTTACTCGGCCCGATATTGCTTATTCTGTCAATAAGCTAAGTCAGTTCTTGCAATCCCCTACTGATCATCATTGGAGTGCTTGTAAGCGCCTCCTCTGTTATCTAAAATGCACCACTGATTTGAAGCTCTATTTCCACTCAGCATCGTCGTTTCAACTGACTAGCTACTCCGATGCCGATTGGGCCAGTTGCCTGGATGATCGACGTTCTACAGGAGGTAATTCTATCTTTCTTGGACCGAATCTTCTTACCTGGTCGGCCAAGACACAAGATGTCGTTTCACGTAGTAGCGCGGAATCAGAATATAGAAGTTTGGCTTCCGCTACCACTGATGTTCTCTAGGTTCGAGCGTTGTGTTTGGAGCCTGGCATTCATGTTTCTGGTCCTTCAAAGATTTGGTGTGATAATAACAGTGCAATTGCTCTAGCCAACAACCCTATTTTTCATGCACGTACTAAGCATGTGGAGGTGGATATTTACTTTATACGTGAAAAAAATAGCTGATGGCTCTATTGATGCAGGGCATGTGCCTTCACTTGAACAATTGGCAGATATTTTTACAAAGCCTTTAGCTGACTCGTGTTTTCGGTTGCTTCGCGACCGTCTCAATCTACATGCTTTTTCCCCTGGTTGGGATTCACGGGGGTGTATTGGTGTATCTTCCACGTCAGCAGTGGCTCAACAATAGCACAACAATATTGTTGCAACAGATATGCGGTTGAATAGTTAGTTAGAGAATTGGGAAATCAGTAGTGCAGTTGAGCTACTTTGTATGTAGGGGTGTCGAACGGTTCGGTTTCGGTTACCCGTACCGAAAATTTCGGTTACCCGAACCGAAATTTCCCCAAAATTAATAACCAAACCCGAACCGTTTTGAATGTTCGGTTAATCCAAAATAACCGAAAAAGAAAAAAAATATGCATATTTTCAATTTAAATCCTAAAAAATAATATATTCAATTTCAGAAATTAAAAAACTCACAGATCTAATAATGCATATGCTCGTTCCAGCTGCAATTACAAACATCAAATTCAAATCTCAATCACAAATTCAACATTTCAAAGCTAGAAATTCAATTACAAACAACAATTAATTACGCAAATATTAGATCTGTGAGTAAACTTTGAATTTGTATACAGACTGCTCGTTCGGGCTGGAGGTAGCTACTGGAGGCGGAGTGGTGTGGCGAACGGGCGGAGACGGTTGGAGATACCGGTGGTGAGGCGGACGGGTGGAGACGGCTGGACTGTTGAAGCTGCTGTGTTGTTTGTTGGTGGCGTGCGACGACGAGCATCAAGCAGCAGCGCGGTCGACGGCGACCGACATCTAAGGGCGGCGGTGGCTTGAATGGTTGTTGTGTGAGTGTGCGTGAGTGGGTGATATTGTGTGTTGTGTGCGTAAGTGGTGGCTGATAGTGTGTTGTGTGCGTAAGTTAGGTTTAGGAAATATGTTAGAATTAGGAATTAAAAATAGAAATTATAATTAAAATAATTATATATTAAATATATTTTATTTAAATTCGGTTATTCGGTTAACCCGATTCGGTTATCGGGTTAACCGATAACCGAAATTTTTATGAATCCAGTAACCGAAATCGGTTATCGGATAACTGAACCCGCTTCGGTTCGGTTTGGATATCGGGTTAACCAATACCCGATATCCATTTAGACAGCCCTATTTGTATGTATTCTGTATCTATAGGATAACGTACAAATAGAGTGTATATATAAGTGTTGTACTCTTGTAATCTCTCAATTGTAAGTTTCATAATGAAAAATACAAAATTCTCCTCATTTCAGTTTCTCTAATAATGTCAAAGCTGGAATAGGTCCAACAAACTCGAATAAGCTCAAAGCATTCTAAAATCCGAATGGGTTCAATTAGCTCGAATGAGTTTAAAGTATTCAAAAACCCGAATGAGCTTAGAATATGCTAATTTTTTAACTTAATATTTTTTGATAAATTAACAGTATTAAATAAAAAAATTAAAAACCGCGTCATAGGAGACTCGAATCCAAGACCTTTGGCCTTAAATATTAACCCCTTTACCGCTTGACCGACTCACACACAATCTAAAACTCATTTGATAACAAAAAATGTGTGTGTTTGAGAGAGAGAGAAAGTGGTTGTAAAAGAAGAAAGAAACAAATAAAATAAAACAAAATATCAGTTGAATTGTCTATCTACTACCAAGTACCAACTACACTTCCGAGAATTTTACACATCAAATTTTCCTATTATATATATATATATATATATATATATATATATATATATATATATTGTGTCTGTGTGTGTCAATAAACTCAAATTATTTAAATATATGGTCTCTTTTGACTATTTGAGTTCTTTCCCCCATATCGCGCCCATTGAAGCACCCCTGCACCTACTGATGTTTAATTTAATTTCTATCTCACAAAAATAACAATTTTGGTCTAATAATTATATTTCAGTTCTATTCCTTAATTTGTATATGCTTTCTTTCTGCATGTAATTAATAATTATTATTTCAACCACATCTTTGTAAAATTTCCAACAAAATTGTCGAGCAGGATAAGTGAAGAGAGAGAGAGAGAGAGAGAGAGTTTGAGCTACTTCTACTCTTAGAATCTGCTATACATACCTAGGATAAAAAGAAATTAAAAAGCGAACTACCTAGAAAATTAAAGTATATATATTACTATGTTTTAAACTAAACTAGCTAGGTAGGGTTTTCCTGCAGCGGCGCCATTAGTCCTGGCGGGGCCGGCTCAGCCAGAGGGAGCTGAGGGCGCGGAGCCGGTGGAAGTACTCGCCGATCGCTAGAAAACACCGCGCCGCTTGCCGGGTCGTCAGAACTTGCTGAAGCCGGTGAAGGGTTTGTTGCCTCAGGTTATCAGCCTGCACCAACTCAACCATTTATTTTTTATAACTAATTATATATATATATAAAAGTAACAACAACAACAACAATAATAATAATAATAATAATAATAATAATAATTATTATTATTATTATTGATGACGAGAGTTTATTACATGTACAACTAATCATGCATGAATGTTGACTTTTAATGCGTCTTTAATTAGATCCATTGCTATGTGGAAGTTTAGGTGATATATATATATATATATATGGGAAGGCTAAAATAAGAACGCTTCTTAAAATATAAATTAGGAACCATTTTCAGCCCTTAGATCATCAAGATCTACGGTTGATTCATCACCTTGTTGGATAAATTCATGGTCCTGAGTTCGAATCCCAAAGGTAGCAAAAAATTATTTTTCGCAATTCATGCCTTTATACAGTTTATTCATGCGTGTTATACATAAAATTCATGCATTTTTGTTGGTTCGTAATTCTTAAAATAAGGGTGGTTTATTGAATAACCGCCCCCTATATATATATATATAGGGAATGGATCAATAAAGAATGCTAAATGTAGAAGGAAACAACGAAGGTTGAATAACTCAATACATTTACTGAATAAATCACGCGAGCGTATGAACGAAAAATGTACGTGTTTATTCAGTAAAATAACTATTCGTGCCACGCGTGATTTATTCGGTAAATTTATTGACTTATTCAGAACGAAATATAATTACTTCTTCATAGATCCCAACCCTATATATATATATATATATATATATAGGGGAGGGCTACGGTAAAAACACTTCTTAAAATATATATATAAATGTTTTTTAATGTACGAATTTTATCCAACAGGATTACGAATTCATCCAACATGGTTACGAATTGTGAAAAATAATTTTTTGCTACCTTTGGGATTTGAACCCTGGACCACGAATTCATCCAAAAGGGTTACGAATCAACCGTTGATGATGATGATCTAAGGGCTGAAAATCATTTATATTTTATACACTTAAGAGTGTTTTTATTCTAGCCCTCCCCTATATATATATATATATATATATATATATATATATATATATATATATATATACCAATTAAAATATAGAAAAATATTAAAATACATTTTTATAAATGCAGAAGTATTTTAGATATTTACATGTAGTGTCATCCCTTGAATTATATGTGAAAGGTCATTCTTGATTGATTAGAATATCTAGAGACAAGGAATTGTAATGTGTTTGGTGTATGACCGTTTTGGCTTTTAGATAATAATAATAATAATAATATTTTGAATGGGGGATGGTGGATTTATTTTAATTTTATTTGTTGGCATGCCTCTAGTAAGATTCTTGACTAAGGAGAAAATGAGTGTTATCCGACTCAACTAACTTATACCATACAACTTTATTACCCGCCAACACGTGTATAAAATGCACAGACGCAATCTATATTAATTAATTTAATCTATATTAACTTAAAAGTAAACAAATTCACTCGTTTAAAAAAAAAAAAAGAACAAATTCACTATTAACTATATAACGAGCTAAGGTGCGATTATAATACGAACCATTCTTAACTTCTAAATTACGAATTAATCAATTCTTGTAAAAAATAATAAATTCGTATTTTTTTATCCTTTGTAGGGTTGCAAATTCAAGAACACAAACTCATTTTGAAAATTGAAGCATTCAGTCTAAATATTCATAATCTAAAAAGATAAAGATAATTTTTTACTTTATAGATTAAGATTAATTTTTATTTTAACAATGGCCTATTAAACTGTATATATATAACATAAATCAACGAGTGAAGGAAGATCACAAGTAATGAATCAAACAAAAACTATAACATTAAAAAAGTAGGTCAATCCCTATAACAAGTAATGAATCAAACAAAAACTATAACATATACTCCCACTTGAATCAAAATTAAATAGAACTCTTTGGTGTGAGTTTCATAATTATAAGTTTAGATAAATAATCAAGATGTGGTGGAAATATATCTTTATTTATTTTTCTTTTTTTTTTCCTGTGAGTTTTTAATTTTCATATTATGAAGGGGGTGGCAAATGACTTTCTAATTAGCTTTTGCATGTTTCTAGCAAGATTTATGACTAGAAGACAAATTAATATAGAAAAACAAAATTATGACTCGACTCGAAACACTGTACGTTACATTAATATTATATTGACATCTGTCGAATATGCATGCAGTATAATCTGTATCAGTCAAAAGAAAATTTTAATTCAATTAGTCGCCCACCAAATATCTGTCAAGTTATATATAAAAAACGTCAAATTTTCATACTCTAGCTTGACATTAATATGGAATTGAAGAGATCTTATATGCAGTAAAAAAAAGAATATATGATCTCAAATAATGCTCAAACATAAATATAACATATTAACATTTCAAGATAAAGCTAGGTTAGTGCCTACGAAATATCAAGAAATAAATGCATGATGTACAAGAATTTGATGTGTATTATATGTACATATATCCATTTTATTTGAAATCAAAACTCAAAGTAGTGTATTAGTAGTATTTTATTTTGTAGTTTGGTGTAAGATCACTTTAGGTTTAAGCAATTTGCATGCTTCTAGCTAGTAATTAATTAAGATTCTTGACTAGCTAGAAGACATGCGGTAAAAAAAAAAACCGGTTATTAACTCGGTTTACTATATGTTACTACTAATTTAGAACATATTGACATGTTATTACACGTGTTGAACACACATACGTTTGGATCGAGAGAGAGAGAGATTTAATTCATCCACACACCAAATTAAATAGGCAACTTTTCGTACTCATGGAAAACTTATGGATGTTGGTTGTGCTTCACAAAAATATACTTATTTAAAGGAAAAGTAGGCTAATTACTAGAAAATCATTATACGTGTGCGCGTGCTAATTCATAGATATATCCAGCAAGAAAAACTAAGAAAACTAATTCCATAAAAAGAAATCAGTTTCTTTCTTCAAAAATTACGGTGGGTAGTTTCTTTCATGGTATTTTCAAGTCAAAGAGTTGTGACAGTGACACCAAGCAAATATGTCCTTAATTATATATATATATATATATATATATATATATATATATATATATTTCATATAGATATAATTTTAGTCCATCCTTATTAATTCTAGAGCTTCGCTGAATTTCGTTTTCGGAGGATCCTGTGTTAGAATATATGAACATAAATACACGCACATACACATTGAAACAAAGCAACATTAATTTTTATATGCATGCATGCAACGATATGATGCATACATCATTAATTCATTATGATGCCCTAGTTTAGCCACACCTTTTTTTTTTAATGCTAATTAAGCCACATTTACATCAACAACATTTCAAGAGACATGAAAAAAAAAAAAGAGACATGCATATTACGTCGTATCTACATACATATATAGAGAGAATTAGAATAAAATAAAAATCTTATACTCCCTCTGTCCCACGAATTTTGACACGTATTTTTTTTTTGGGCCGTCTCACGAATCTTGACATATTTCCAAATAAGGTAATAATTAATCCTTTTTCTTAATTACATTCTCTCTCCTACTTTATCACTTTATTACATTCTCTTTCCTACTTTATCACTTTTATACTTTATTACCTACACACTTAAAACACTAATCTACAATTCCTTAATTCCCGTGCCGAACCCAAATGTGTCAAGATTCGTGAGATGGAAGGAGTAGTATAATGTAAAAACTAAGAAACGGTTGCATTTAACCTACAAATTTATTATAGTGACCTATAAAGCAACTGCCGTGGCTCGTGGTCTTGGGTTCAAATCTCATAAGGGGCGCAAATTACTTTATATATTAAGAGTGTCTTTGCTTTTTATCCATCTAAATAGAAGAATAATATCATAAGGTATGAACCATATTTTTTATATTTTGTTTGTTTTAAATGTTAATATATTTATCACTCTTTATATAAGGTGGTATAAATTTATATCACCCTCTTTTTAAGTACAAAATTATACCTTGTTCAAAGGAAAATGTGTTGCCCGAATTTTATACGGCTTACCTGAAATTTAATTACGTCAAAACAAACTAGGAATAAAGTGGTAATTAAATGAAGCTTATACTCTTCCTTATACCTCAAAACAAACTCACCTAAGTGTAAGAGATTCGTAATTTTTACAAAAAAAGTAAGTTTTTACGATAATCCAATATATATAAGTATGTATAAATGACTAGATTAAAATAAAATAAAAAAGGTAAAAATTGAGTTGAATTAATTACCTGTGTAACAAAACCCTCGAGAGTTGTGAGTTTGTTAATGGCGACAGCCATCTGCGCCATGTATGTGTTCATGTTTGGTGGAAGAGTGAGAGTGTCGCAAACTATGGTTTCAGTGAGAGATTGATTCAATGCGTCCAGCCCATGAGTGAGAGCCTCTTCTGCTTCCTGTGTTGATTGCTGCAGTCCATATATCCCCACCATTTGCTGCTCCGTCAATGGCTCCACCTGGTTCAAGATTATCTACACACACACCCACACATAATTAATTTTCATCAAAAATTTGTTTCCACCTTTTAATTTTGGGTAATTATCTAATTAAATATTAAATTTTTTGCTTAGTCTAAAAAACATTCTAATTAAGCTCTCAATAAATCAACAAAAAATCCTTTAAAATATTTTAATTATTGTGATCATTGAAAGTTTAAAATATTTTTGGAACTAAGCAAATAGTGTATATATATATATAGGAGTTAATATGATAATTGCCCTTTAATTTAGGTTTTGTTATTTTTGGATATATAGACATATTAATTGAACTAGCTAGGGTTTTACTTACGTAAGCAAACGAACCTTAATGAGCTCCGACGGCCGGAAACCGCCAATCCACAAGAAGCAGCGCTCCGCTGGGGTCCGCCACATGCCGGAGACGATGTGGAAGACGTCCGACTTGACGATCACGTTCTTGAGGCTGATGATCTGATCGTAGTGTGCTAGGCAGTTGTCTATCAGAATGCCGAGCTCGTCTTCCGGCCGGTGCTCGTGGACGGCACTCCTCAGTTCCACCGTCAGGCGGTGGTGCTCCTCCAGCCACCGTGCATACTCCATGTCGAACCACGCGGCATCTTGGACCACGTGAAATCGATTATTTAATTTATTAACTTCGAGATTCACGCCCCACGACTTTTTTAAGTCGTGGAATCGTCACTCCACCAACCAGACCACGTGGGCGGGATAAGTTTCTCGTATTTTTTTAGTTTTTTTTTTTTTTTTTTTGAGTTGAGATAGAAATTAAAACAAAAACAAAAAGTGAGTTTATTTATACCTGAAGTTATGTTGGTACAAGGAAGGCCTTGCTCTCCTGCTGCATTAGCATTTCCACCTAAGAAAAATCCCTAAAGGAAGAAATAAATTTAAAATTTTGAGAAACTTTTTAATTAGGGCATCCGCAATTAATTGAAATAATTAAATTAATGGAGATTAATTAATACCTGTGCTCTAGCTCTTTGGATTTCATGTTCTAATTGAGTAAGCTTCATTCTACTTGTCTCCAGCTGCTGAACATAAGCCTGCATCAATTAACAAAGATTAAAGAAATTATTGATTTTTTTTAATCTAAATTAAAACTTGCCTTTTTCCTAAGCCTGCTTTTCCTAGCTGCTTCTCTATTCTGAGCAAGCCTCCTTAAAGTCTGCATGCATTTTTTAGTATAAGGAAATGTTTCCAAAAACATAGAATTTCAAGAAAAAATACACACACCCCCACGTATGTGTGTTGTGTGTGAGTATTTTGTTTATTTAATTAGTGAAAAAGATAAAATAAAATTAAAAACCTTTGGATCAGGTGTTTTTGGACCATCTTGCTCTGAACTTGAGGTAGGCCCTTTACGGTTTCCCTCACGCTGCAATTAAGTAATTTAAAAAGAAAAAAAAATCCCAGTTACATGAATCTCATCATTTAGTTAATGGGACATGATTAGATTTATTACAAATGGGCATTTGTTTAGTATTTAATTGCAATAATTTAATGTCCTAACCTTAACTACTTTGGCCGGTTCTTGAACATCATTTCTAGGGTTAGATGGCTCAGATAATTTCTTCGAACCACTGCCTCCCTACCAAAAGACAAGAATATCCAACAAACCCATTATCATTTAAACAAGAAAAAATATCATAGAAACTTAATTATTCAAGATGATGAAATCAAGAAAATGTTTTTTCGTTTTTCCTTTTTAAAATTATAATTACCTTTGGTGATGGCTCTACATGCATGGGCTCAGAGGGGAAAATGTTTAGAGTGTGTGGCCTCATCCCAGAATTCTCTGCAGAAATTCAGACACACAAATATATTTGAATGTAAATTTGCTCGAGTAAATTAAAATCGGACAATAACTTTTATAAGAAAAAGGAAATTAAAACCAAATAGTGGTTCGTACATGAAAAAGTTAGCAGCAAATTCATATTTCAGGAGTTTGTTACATGTCTGTCCAAATTTTGAGAAAACAAGGATCCTTAAAAAAAACATATATTCTTTTTTTTTTCCGCTAGTAAAAATGAAAATCTTTTTGAGGATCTGGTCAAAGACAGTACAAATCCCACCACTGGTTTCAATCTGCCAAATTATAACATACTTCTCTCATGACTGACCGAGAAAAGAATCAGAATCAAGAGAAAGCTGAAGAAAAAAATTACTGTTTTTCTAAAATTCCGATGGAAAATTAATTTATAAGTAATATAGAAATATACGTCGTTGGTCTTGAGCTGCAGAGTGATCTTGGCCGTCGAGGTATAGAAAGAGAGCTTGATCCAAGTCGCCTAAGTCGTAAGCGCCAGATTCTTTGCTTCTGCGAAATTCAATTCCCAATCAGATTTAATTAGGAGAAAAATAAATAATTTAAAAAAGGTGAAAATTGTTACTACATATTGAAGGGTACGGGTATGGATGATGAGGATGATTGCATCATCCCAAACGAAAACATCATGTGATTATTATTTTGATGATGATTGATTTGATCATTGTGCTGCATCTCATGATGTTGAACTAATTGTGTAGAGTGATGATGGTCGCTGCTGCTGCTGCTGACTTTGTTAGAAGCCATGAGAGAGAGAGAGAGAGAAATGAGATTAAGGTTTGAAGCTAGAATGGTGATCTCATTTTATAGAGAAATTGGAGATGAGCATAGTGTAGATACAGACAAAGAGAGAGGCGGTTATGGAGTAATTGAAAGAGAGCGGATATGATGGGGGAGGATACAAAACATGGGGAGAAGGAATTGAATGCAAAAGAGGCAAAAGACAAACCCTATTTTAAGCCTTCCCATCTTTCTCTGCAAACCCAAGACGACTTTCACTACCAAAATCAACTATCATACAACTCTATTAATTTCTCTCTCTCTAAAAAGAATTTGGTTTTAAGTTTATTTATTTGGTGAGTTTGCAGATAAAGCAGTCCCAGAAGTAGAAGCCACATTTCTCTTGTTTCTCTCACTAGAAACGTGTGTGTTTTTGGCTTCTCTCTCTAGAACGTTTCTAAGTAAATGAAATGAAACCAATGACTTGAATAGACTAAGTCATAATATATGTTGCTAACTAAACACAGGGGGTCTCTTACTAATCGTGTTTAAATTTCATATTTTTCTATTATATATATATATATATATATATAGGGTGCGGTTATAGTGAGAACCACAATTATCGTGAGAACATAAGAACCAATAAAATTACTGCATCTGCTATACAAATTAATGCATCCGCTATTAAATTTAATGCATTCGAAAAAAATAATTTTTTTGCTCCCTTCAGGATTCGAACCCAGCACCTGCATCCATCCACCAAGATGATGCATCCACCGTAGATCTTGATGATCGAATGGCTTAAAATGGTTCTCCGTTCTTATTTTATTAATGGTTCTTATTTGAACCTCTCCCTATATATATATATATATATATATATATATATATATATATAACATGAATGATTATTATGATTAATAATATTATGATGTTCGTTCCAAAAAATTAGTTAATTTTTGTCATTTAAAATGTCCCAAAAAATTAGTCTATTTTCAGTTTAAGAAACTTTTTATAACATGGGTGGACCATTTTCTCCACGAGCTAATTGTTAAAACATGACTGTAACTTTCAATGTTTTCAAAAATAGGACTATATATACAAAATTTGAAAATAAGGACTATATTTTTCAAAATTTCAAAATGAGGACTATAACTTTCATTTTTTACATTTACACACCTATAAATGAGGATATATATAGTAGTGTAAATGTAAAAATTGGAAGTTATAGTCTCCATTTTCAAATTCTGTAACATATAGTCCTCATATTTAAATTCCATAACATATAGTCGTCCTATTTTTGTGAAACACTGAAAATTACGATCCTATTTTAACAATTAGCTCTTTTCTCCACCTACAATACAATTAATTATTAATATTATTAATACTATCACTCATAATATACTCAATCATTTTTATTAAAACCTGTATTGTTCTTTTCTAAGATTATGTTTTATAGACTAAGGAAAATAGTAATTGTTAACAAAATTAGTGATACAACAAGATTGGTAGAAAAGCCAAATGGAGGAACACATAATTGCTTAATGTTTCAAATTTAATATTTAGTGTAGATTACATCTAATAATATGAAATTTAAATAAGTGGGAATTATCACATATAGCCATTTTTGTTAAAAACATAAGTTTTATAGCCCTAATTTATAATAGATAAGTTATATAGCTATTTTAGGCTTAAAAGACTATAACACCCTTTGACTTTTTTGAAACTTCGAGTACTCGATGGTGTACTCGATGGCACCATCGTGTACACCATCGAGTAATGAAAAAAATGAAGATTTTCTACAAAATTATCGAGTAATCGAAGTACTCGATGGTATACACGATGGCACCACGAGTACTCGATGGTGTACACGATGGCGCCATCGAGTACACCATCGAGTACAAAAAAGTCAAAGGGTGTTATAGTCTTTTAAACTTAAAATGACTATATAACTTATCTATTATAAACTACGGCTATAAAACTTATGTTTTTATGAAAGAGGGCTATAATAATATTTCCCTCTTTAAATAATGTGGCTGCTCTTTTTTTTTTTTTTTTTGCACTTATGACAAACGGTGAAATTTGAATTCTAAATTTCACTATTAACACAGAAGGTTATTATCGCTTAAATGTGTCCAATGGGACATGAAATCGTGTCGGTTACTACATTTATTTTTTAGCAGCTACAAAAGAAAAATAAAAAATAAAAAAACAGTACTACCATATATTCGAAATGAAAATAGAAGTACAAAATCTATATCTATATAATATATAATAACGAAATCGGATTGCCGTAAATAATAACCTCAATTTTTTGTTCTTTTAATTATTCATTGTTTCTAACCATTTTTTTATTATATACAGAGTCAATTATTTTCCTTATATATTTAACCGTTACAAAAATCAATCAATGTGAATTTATATGAGATACATGAAAGTTTTAAAAGTCTATATCAATTATAGATATATAAGTTAGTTTCAAATTATAAATTAATTCTAAAAGAATATTTTTATGGTCACATAACTATGACTTTTTTTACAAATATGCTATTTCCGTCAATACTTCAATTTTCTTTTGTCAATTCTTCCTGCCATGAATCGCCTATATCGGATGTTTTGTTCTTTATTTTCATTCACCCGAAATCTTTATCTCCATCTACCCGTCTCATCTATTCTCAATTCAACTAATTAATTCATTTTTTCACAAAAAAAAAATATACATAATTACTTATCCACGCGAACGAGTGAGTAAACTTATTGTAATATTTATCTTATTAGACTTGGGGGTATATTATGGTATAATCATGTATTGCTTATCAAGATTTCTCAGAGTAATAGTATAATATCATATGATGTTCGTAAAAAAATAGACATATTACATATTTCAATGTAGATTGAAGAGAACCCACAATAATTGTAGCAATCTAAAATAAAGGTTGCAATTATCAAGTTCGAGGGTAAATGATATGTAGCTTATAAATATCTTGAAAGTCATTGTCCTTCCACATTCAATAAAATATGTAATGTTCGATGAGCCATGCACGTATTATTATTATTATTAATACTATCACTCATAATATACTCAATCATTTTTATTAAAACCTGTATTGTTCTTTTCTAAGATTATGTTTTATAGACTAAGGAAAATAGTAATTGTTAACAAAATTAGTGATACAACAAGATTGGTAGAAAAGCCAAATGGAGGAACACATAATTGCTTAATGTTTCAAATTTAATATTTAGTGTAGATTACATCTAATAATATGAAATTTAAATAAGTGGGAATTATCACATATAGCCATTTTTGTTAAAAACATAAGTTTTATAGCCCTAATTTATAATAGAGCCACCATGTTCTTGGGCATACGCCAAGAGGCGTGATATATTTTTCAGGCTGTTTGAAGCTGATATAGCATGCTTAAAGGATGTTTCTCTCTCGATTATAGATCTGGTATTATTTTAATAAATATATATATATATATATATATATGCATATTCAGCGTATGATTAATTTTACGTTATATATGTCTGCAGTTTTTCTTTCCCATATGTCGAGCGATGAAATATTATGTTATTTGCGTGGACGTGAGAAGGGAGAAAGTATATGTTTTGGATAGTCAGAACGAGTCAATGGAACACTGTCGGGATGAAAAATACCAAACTACAATTGGACTACTGGTAATAGTTTAATTTACTGTTAAGTTAAAATGCTTTGTTGTTTAAGCACAATTAATAATTAATAATTTAGGTGAAACTTATTATCTTATTTTTGGTCATATATGTACAGAAAAGTATGCTTGCGGACTATATGGCCTATGCAGGGCATGTGCATAGGAGCAATATAGTGAGGCGCAGTAAGATGACGGTGGTCCAAATAAAGTGGGGGGATTTCAAAAATATAAATGACACCGGTGTTTACATGATGCGGCACATGGAGATGTTTATGGGTGATTTGTCGTCGTCGTGGACATGTGGTCTAGCTCCAAAACTGAAGAAGCAATTAAATCTTTTGAGGGTGAGGTACTGTGCATCCCTCATTGGATGGGAGAAGAACCAAGTTAAAGATGCAATCGTGACAAGCGCCAACGATGCTTATGACTTAAAGGCTGTGAATCCAAGTCTCAACATCGACGCGAAATTGCTTGGATGAGTATAAAATCTGCTTGCTTTATGCTTTATGGAATGGTATAAGACATATTTGGTGTTTAGTTCATACGTTATTTTATCTATTGACGATCAAATACATGGTTAATTGTGCGGCATTATGATATTTAGACTATTTCAGTTTATCGAATCTTTAAAACAATATTATTTCATGGATATTTTTTGGGGCATTTTGCCAATGTGTTTATTTATATATATACTGCCTGGTTGTGGGATATATAAAAATCATTATTGTTGTTTGTGAGTAATTCATGTCTGCTTAATAATTCAAAGACATGGTACAATAGAATTTCATTGGTCGTATGAACGTTATTCCATAACATTATTAATTTAATAACATTTTCTTAACTACTCATCTTCTAATTTCATCTTTTAATCACCGTATCCCAATTTCCCCCAAACTCACATAAATTAATTAAATATGAGCTTAAGATAGGGGTGTAAACGAACTAAGCCGTTGGCGAACTATTCGGGGCTCAGCTTGGAAAAAGCTCGTTCGAAATTCATTTTATTTTCTAAACGAGCCGAACTCGAGTTCGAAATTCGTTTTGTTTTCGATATATGATATTAGCTACTCATTGTAAAGGTTTTTTCATTCCCTTTTAAGTGCCATATTATGATATTTTAGAATAAATTTAAGCTAAACATTTTGTGCATCTTTAATATTAGAATTAAATGCATGCATGATTTTCATTTCTTCTCCAGTACTTCATATTAAAGTTAGAAAATATAATTAAAGGTATACATATAAAATTAATTATACTCTTTTTTGGTAAGTGTAATATTGTGTTATATGATACTTATTTGAATATGGAGGGAGTATAACTTATGAATCATGTGTCATTATCTCTATGCAATCACCATATTAATAACTTATTTTTTGGTTTCATTTATTTGTAAAATTGTAAGCATGAAAATAGTGAATGGTATTTATTTACTGTATTCAATTAGTTCATAAGGTAATAATTATAAGATCAACTTCTTAGGTGATTCATGAATTAATCAACGTCTATAAGTGTACGCATGCAAATAGTGCATGGGATATACTGACTAATTGCAAACGTGCATAGATTCATAACCAAAAAACATATAGTGGTGGGATTTAATGAAATCGACTTCTCATTTGATTGATGCATTAATCTGTATCCAGAATTATAAGCGTCAAACAAGTGCATGGTATTAACTGACTTCATTCATAAGTACATAGGTTCATAACGGAAAAATTATATTATAAATGAAATCAACTTGTCAGCTGATGAAATTAAATCCAGATTTAAAAAAAAAACATATCCAAGTACTACTGCAGTTCTCAGTCCAGGGCTAAAATATCCAAAACGTAATAAGTTAAATGAATAAAAAAAAGTGTAGAATGTGAATGATAATATTCTAATTAATCGTCATCGCTCTCCTCCTCAACAACCTTTCCACAATTGCGTGAATCATGACGGACCAGACGTCTACATTTTTTGCACCTTCTCTTTGGTTTCTTGGCCTTCTGGAGCTCTTTCTCATAAGTAGACTTCAAACGCTTTCCACTGCCTTTAGTTTTTACCGGGTCTGGCGGATGTATGGTTATTTCAGAGGGTAGTTTGGATCCATAGAACATCTGGAACATTTTTTCCTTAGTAGTTGCAGAGGTTGTGGACTGAGTCTCATTGGTATCTGCCCACTTTTTAAGTTCAACCATGAGTGACTCAGTTAATGCCTCATTCCCTTCAGCAATTCCGATGCATCTAAACGCCTCTGAAAATAATGGTCGGTTGTGTGTTTTTACGCCGTCAATCGATAACACACTTTTCCCAGCATCCTTCAGCCATCTACCTATAACATACTTCTGTGGAATAGCTTTGAGACCAATGTTCTGCATAACAACAAACATGTGCCTGCATGACAACCCATCCTTCACGAATTTTTTACATGAGCAGATTATGGTGTCCTCCAACATGTTGTGAGCCACAAAGAAGGTACCATTGGAACGATCATCTATGACATACTTGTGCTCTTCAGCTCCTGTATCCATTGATTTTATGCAGCAGCGGTTAAGTGCCTCAAATATCTCAACCTGCACTTCCAAGAAAATCTTCCTGGTGTATATATCAGACGCGTGCTGCTCTATGGATGAGTGTGTCTTCAATTTGGGTGTCGTAGTCTGGTCGGTCATGCAAAGCTGTTTGTATGAGTGTCTCTGGGCCTGCATTGCGCTTTCATAATGAATATAGAAAGAAGCGAGATTAGAATTGCGATTCAAGTACTTACGGAAGAAGCTATTCTCGCTTTCCGACATTGATGTGGTTCTAAACAAACCACTCATACTTAAATCACGAAAATATGCAGGGATCCAATATGTCCGCTTGGAGAACATATCTGAGAACCACGAATGTTCAGCAAGCCCATATTCATTTATAACCTCGAACCACTTCTCCTCAAAATCAGAAGGCTCGTCGAACTCAGACCATGCAACTTCGTATAACCTGCTTGTCAGTTCAGCGTTTTCTCTCAACGAAATTGGAAGTTTCTGGGCCACTTTCATCATTATGTGCCACATGCAAAATCTGTGTCTTGTATTCGGCATCACATTTTCAACGGCGATTTTCAGTGCGGGATCTTGGTCAGTTATAAGCATAGTAGGTGTGTGTCCCATACAGTCCACAAACTGCTTTAGTATGGCCAAGAGTATGAGCTGACATCCTCTCTGCTTAGTAAGCCAGCTGCAAATGTAACGCATCCACCATGGTTGTCCTTCCCAGTAAAAGGTGCAAAAATCATGTTGTACCTATCAATTGAGTTTGAATAGTGCTTATTATAAGATAGGATATTAATGTTACAGTTTATTATTCTGTATATTGAACACAAACCTGTTGGTTGAGTAGGTCGCATCAAACGAAACTGCGTCACCAAAGGTTCTGAAGTTTTCAACCCCCGTTGCATCACTCCAGAATATGCTCTTCACTTTTTGACACTCATCGAGCAAATATTCACACTTAAACCGATCATCCAGATCGCGTTTGGTGATAAATCTGTCCAACAGCAACTGTGCGTCTGAACCATCAGGATAACAATTCATCTCATAGGATAAGTTTCTAAAGTCATCGCTCGTACATCCAACGTCTTCATAGCTACAAACCAGCTCTTTAAAAATTCTGAATGCTCTCATTGGTCCAATATTAGCTTTAGCACATTTTAACATGATCATGTGATGTGACGGATCTAAGTTCCGATTGCATTTCATCAGGTGGCGGCACTCTGGCGTTACTAATTCGTGGTTATGAGCTTCAGCGATATTGCTAACAATGTACTCACCCTCATTTGTAATTCTCACAGTAACACGTGCTTTGCAGCCGTTCCTAGTGGATGGCTTTCGGCGTCTCTTTTTTTTCTTCGGCTGTGTTTCGGATGACTGATCATGCTTAGCAGGATTAATGCCTTCTCTGATGCAGAAAAAATATTGATATAGAATCTGCCCATATTTCCCTCTCTTAAGAGCGCCTTTACGAACATCGAATCCAGACGAGCTTCCGTAATTTTTATAAAACTCAAATGCATCTTTAAGAGACTTGAACACTTGACCTACGTAGGGCTTCATAGACTCGTCACAAATTGGTTTGTATAATTGGTCTCCATTGTGCTGCCCTTCAGTATTTTCACAACCTGAAATTATCATAAAATACAATGAAAGACTTAACTGATGAATCACAAAATACAATTTAATTAATTGTTTCAATGATTGTCAGAATTTTTGGGACACTAAAGTAGAAAATAATCTGTACGAACCATAAACCTATAAATCTTGGTATGAAGTTTTTGAAACTTGAAAATTGATGCGTAATGCATAATGAATAACTAAATAACTCACTCAATGAATCTCAGAACTTATGAACTTATTCATGATAAACTACGAACCTATGAACATCTGTTTCATAAGTACGAACCAATGAACATCTATTTCATAACCTATGAACATCTGAACAAATAATTGTCTCTACGTATGAATCTGATGAACTTTTATTCCTTAACCTACGAATCTATGAAATATGGACAAATAATTTCATTCGAATGAACATAAGAACATATGAACAAATTAGTATGTAATATCATGAAGGAATGAAACCAAGAAGCCATGAACGAATGAATTTAAATTACACTCCAATTAGTTCAACGAGCAACAGATAAAAAAATGAAAACATATTCTTCAACATAATTCGAGAAAGGGCGTTCCTACTAAACTCATTGGATCGAACAAATAACCATGATATTATGAACAGTGAATTCGCATACCTGGATTCTCCATAAAAATTGATAGTGTCTACTTCAACTTCAAGCGATTTTTTATTTTTTTTTTAATCTGATAGTTAACGTAAAGAACCTAAAGAATTGTAGTTAAAGAATGATAAAGAGGCATAAACGTGATCCCGTTATTTAGGGAAAAGGATATTTATTGAAATGTTGTAATTACTTTTGTATCCCCATTAAATATTAAGCGTTAATTATCTCAGCCAAATCTCCTCCAAATCTGGCCGTCCAAATATAAAGAATCAAAGGTCTAAAATTGTTTTTATTTTATAGGATAAGAATGGTTTTTATTTTAGCGCACCTCTATATATATATATATATATATATATATATATAGGGGCACGCTCCAGTGAGACCCCCTATTTTTCGTGTAGCATGAGGACAATGAATAAGATATATAATACTAATGAAAAAGACGTCTATCTAACGAACAAAATGTATATACTGATGAAAAATAAAATTTAAAAAATTGGTAATGAATAAGACATATATACTGATGAACAAGGCTGGCGAAGAGGGCATGAGGAGGAGGAGGATTACGAGGATGAGGTTACGTCTCAATCTCTTGGGACGAACCTCAAGGAAGAAGAGATCATCAATGGCGATGAAGAAGCCGAGGCAGCATTATCCAGTTAGTTTCACCATTCCTGCAGGAGTGTAGGGAGGAAGATTTTGTCGACATGAATTGCAAAGTTTTGTTGGTTAGATATATAACACTACTATATATATAGGCTTTGTTCAGTCGATTCATTAGTTATAGCCAGAGATAGAGTTTGTATTTTAGTTATTCATCTATGTAATAGTTATAGATTGATTGATGTGACATCGACTATGGTCTTGCATTATTCAGTTTTGACTTGATTCTAGATATATGGCTACACATGATGGATTATGGATTCTCTCAAAATACAAGGAAAAATACACATGATGTATTACTGAGTCTCGCGAGTGGAAAGTGTTTCATTCTGCCAGTTTGTCGTCATTGTGAATTCATATGTTATTTCTCATGTTAACGTTCTTCTTCTTTTTTCTGTTTTCTGTTCTCTGCGTTTATTATATGTCAAAATCACGTATTTAAGTAAAATTTAAATTGGGGGCTATATGATTTATCTGTATTAGATAAGGATGGGGTTATATGATTTCTGTGAAAAAATTATACATACTTTCAAATTAATTTTTATAACTTATAATTTATTATATATTTAAAATAGTATAAGGGCGTAATAGTACAATCATAATTAATTTAATTATTTTTTTAAATAAGTGGCTATAGTGAGAAAATTGGGGGCAGTGTTTAAAATTACCCTTAAAAAAATGTGAAGAAATTCGTTAAATACTAAGCCATTTAATTGGGCCCTATTAACACAACTTTGGGCCATTATTCCGTAATACTCTACTAACTTTGGCCCATTTATATATATTTGGTTCATTTTTAAGACCCACAATAAAATAGAATCATAATGTACAACCTAATTGTTACCCAGAGTTGGTATGTGTGATTGGAGTTTAATTTCTTTGGTTTTTTTTTTTTTTTTTCCTAAGGAAAATCTTGCTCGACAAAGCCAAACTAGCAATATTAGTGAAATTCGAACTCTTATTTTATTTCAATACGTTGATCAAGATGAGTTCATTCCCCAAACAATAAAAATTAATTATTATGAGAGTTGTAAGGTATATAATTAAATAGCACTAAAATGGACAAACGCTCTACGCATAATTGATTTTGTTCAAGTAAATTTCAGAAACAAACTACCACGTAACTAATTTCTAAAGATGAAACAAAAGGAACCACTTATAGACCGGGATGTCAATCGGGCAAGCCCACCAGATTTTGGGCCAGCTTTATCGGGTTTCAGGTTAATCGGGTGCGGGCTAATCGAGCTGGAGATTTTGTCGGGTTATAAATTTTCAACCTTAACCCTAAACGTTCGGATTTCGGGCTAGCCCATCGGGCTAGTCGGCTTAAATGCGTAAAAATAAAATAATCATTTGTATTTTATTATTTTCAATGATCTAATGTATAATCTACAAAATATACATAGAAATCAAAGATATAAATTATAAGTTATTGTATTTTGTATTTTGTATATAGCAAGCATGAAATGCAAAAATATAAGTTATTGAAAAAAACATCAAGATTACATAACATATAAAATAAGTTGGTAGCAATAAAATGTTCAACTTTGTTAACCAAAAAATAATAAAATATCCAACAATAGTTTCAATTCATAGAATCAAAGCATCTCAAAAATACATAAAAGTGAAATAATGAGACTTTATAATATTTTGTCATTTTTTTATTTTTTTTATCTAAATATTTAATATTAAGTATTTGGGTTTCGGACTAGCCCATCGGGTTAGTCGGGCCGACTCTATGTGTCGGGCTATTCAGTTACGGGCTAATCGAATTGTAATTTTTATCGGGTTGAAAATATTCAAATCTAACCCTCTCGGATGGTGGGTTAATCGGATCAGCTCACGGATTTCGGATTAGATTGACATCCCTACTTATAGATTTTGATGAAGAAAAGTTTTTTTTTTTTTTTCTTTTTCTATTCCTTATTACGTGGCTTGTGAAGAAACATATTAATGGCAGGTTAAAGATAGCAAAAAGAATTGTTCAAAAAAAAATGATAGCAAAAAGAACAAAGGTGCAGAAAAAAAGTTCAAAAGGCGTTTCTGCGAACGTGGTCATGGTATGAAGCATGAACCTTATTCTTTACTACTTCTGCACTTTTCTAAATGATCCACTGTTTTATTTCTACAATAATATAATCTAAAATAGTGGCAACACCTTATTCTAGCCAAAAGCATGTAACAATAAATATAAAAAGTACTCTCTCCGTCCCAGGTTAATAGGCTCATTTCTTTTTGACACGGAGATTAAGAAACTCACTTTTTGTTAGTTAAATGGTGTGTGGTTCGCCAACAATTCACCTTTTAAGAGTACTCTCTTATGAAAAGACTAAATAGTACTCCTTATTATTATTTAATAAAGCCATAAATATTTTCATATTAAGACTGGGCCTATTGGAGTTGGACAACCTAAAATAGAAAACGAGCATATTAGAGTGGGACGGAGGGAGTATTATATTTTGCCTCTTATACACTTACACGATTTTCACAAATTAAAATGACTATTATTTTCATATTTTTGTGTACATGACTATAATTTCCTTTTGTTATATGAGAAAGGTTAAGAGGGGATATTATCTCATCTAAAATATGTATATATTATTCGATCTTATAAGGAAAACGTTCAAACGAAACCCTTAATTGTTGTGAAAACATAGAATCATTCTCATCAACCATGAAAATCTATGTTGAATAAATCATATTGTTGGATGAATGCATCACCCGTATTTGGATTCCACATGCAAGGGGCGAAAATTTCAATTTTTTCTAAAGCAGTAACTACGAATACAATAACTTTGTACGTTCAATGCATTGTTCTCACGTTCGCACAAAAAATGTAGTTCTCATAATAAGTGACCATTAATTTCTTTTTTTCGAACTGAATTCAAGTTTTGAAACGATAAACCAATTTGATTTTGGCCTACATATATATGCATGAGCATCGTGCGTGCATATGTCAAAATCTTTGATTATATATTCGTCCACGTAAATTGCGGGAGTAAGTTACTTTATAAAATTGGGAAAGAAGGGCATCTAAATTTGTTGCATTATATTACTCCACTAAGCTAGACTAATGTAAGAATCTCAGGAAAAAGCAAAACCTGCAACAGATTTTTAAGTGTAAAGCAACCTTTGTCATCATGGATTGTGCCATTGCAACACTTTTTTGGTAAATATTTCTCAGTTACCCTCCGATATAACATCTCCATATTTCGTTCAACTAATTCTGATTAATTCATCCAACTTCCTCAAAACAAATTCTCAATAGTCTCATTCAAATTTCCCTCCCTTAATTTCCTCCTCTTTTTCTCCTTCTCGACATATATATCGCCTTCATATCTCATTCAACTAATCAAACTTGATTCATCGATGACCATTATCGTATAATCTCATGCTAAAAGGCATTGGTAGGACCTTTTTTTATATATAAAAGAAATAATTATTTTGAAAAATCGGAACTTGAACTCAGGCATTAACGGTTGCACCACACACACCCTTTGCTTCCTTTTATGTTTATATTGATTATATTTGCATTATGCATATGCTGGCCAGCTTTAAATCATGCTTTTACACAAAGCGAAATGCTTTACACATAACCAGCTTGATCCAAACCTCAAATGAATAATTAAACTACTTCACAATTTGGCCAGGCATAGAAAAAAGCAGCTGATCAAGATCATTTCAAACCTCAAATATTTTCCAAAGAAAATGAATCCCCTGGATGAGTACAGAATCAAGGACACGAAGCCGCGGCTGGGCGAGCGGTGGCCGCACGGCGGCGGGCGCAGCTGGATCGGGGGCGACAAGATCACGACCACCTACGACCTAGTGGAACAGATGTTCTACCTCTACGTCCGCGTGGTCAAGGCTCGCGATCTCCCCACCAACGCAGTCACCGGCGGCTGCGACCCCTACGTCGAGGTCAAGCTCGGCAACTACAAGGGCAAAACGCAGCGTTTCGAGAAGAAAACCAGCCCCGAGTGGAACCAGGTCTTCGCCTTCTCCAAGGACAAGATTCAGTCTTCCATCGTCGAGATTTTCGTGCGAGAGAAGGAGATGGTCGGGAGAGACGACTACCTCGGGAGGGTCGACTTCGACCTCAACGAGGTTCCCACGAGGCTCCCGCCGGATAGCCCCCTCGCCCCGCAGTGGTACCGCCTCGAGGAGCGCCGCCGCGCCCCCGAGAGCAGGCTGAGAGGCGAAGTCATGCTCGCCGTGTGGATCGGATCGCAGGCGGATGAGGCGTTTCCCGAGGCATGGCACTCGGACGCCGCCGCCGTGCATGGCGACGGTGTGTTTAGCGTGCGGTCCAAGGTGTACGTCTCGCCCAAGCTGTGGTACCTTCGGGTCAACGTGATCGAGGCGCAGGACGTGGAGGCGGCAGAGGCAGCGCCGGTGTTCGTGAAGGGGCAGGTCGGGAACCAGGTTTGTAAAACCAAGCTGTTCCCGAACCGGACCGCGAACCCGGTGTGGAACGAGGATCTGTTGTTCGTGATCGCGGAGCCTTTCGAGGAGGCGTTGGTGTTGACGGTGGAGAGCAAGGTGGGTCCGACGAGGGACGAGGTGGTCGGGAGGATGAGCATCCCGATGCACGTGCTGGAGAGGCGGATGGACCACCGGCCGGTCCACTCGCGGTGGTTCAATCTGGACCGGTTGGGCACGGAGCGGAAGTTCTCGACGAGGGTCCATCTGAGGGCGTGTCTGGAAGGCGGGTACCACGTGTTGGATGAGTCCACACTGTACATCAGCGATCAGAGGCCCACCGCCCGCCAGCTATGGAAGCAGCCCATCGGGATTGTGGAGGTCGGGATACTCAGCGCCAACGCCCTCCTCCCTATGAAAGCGCGGGGCACCACCGACGCCTACTGCGTGGCCAAGTACGGCCACAAGTGGGTCCGGACGAGGACCATAGTCGAGAGCTTCAGTCCCACGTGGAACGAGCAGTACACGTGGGAGGTGTACGACCCCTGCACGCTCCTCACGCTTGCTGTCTTCGATAACTGCCATCTCTCTGGAAGGGATTCCAGAATTGGCAAGGTTCGAATCCGGCTATCCACGCTGGAGACTGATAAAATCTACACACATTCGTATCCACTACTAGTGTTGCACCCCTCGGGATTGAAGAAAATGGGAGAGCTGCAGCTGGCATTTCGATTTACCTGCATTTCCTTAACACAGATGATATACTTATACAGTAGGCCATTGCTGCCTAAAACGCACTACATTCAAGCATTCACAATAAGTCAGTTAGATAAACTGAGGTACGAGGCAATGAACATTGTGGCATCGAGATTGGGGAGAGCAGAGCCTCCTCTGAGAAAGGAAGTGGTAGAGTACATGCTAGATGTGGAGTCGCACATGTGGAGCATGCGGCGGAGCAAGGCGAATTTCTTCCGAATAGCCTCCTTCTTCTCGGGCCTAGTGGGCACGGGCAGATGGGTGCGGCAAGTGTGCGAGTGGAAGAACCCGATCACCACGGTGCTCGTCCACGTCCTGTTGTGCATCCTCGTGTGCTACCCGGAGCTCGTCCTCCCCACGGGCTTCCTCTACATGTTTTTCATGGCGGTGTGGAACTTGAGGCTCCGGGACAGCCAGCCTCCGCACGTGGACACCAAGATGTCGTGGGCGGAGGGGGTGCACCCGGACGAGCTTGATGAGGAGTTCGACACGTTCCCGACGTCGAGGCCTCAGGACGTGGTGCGTATGAGGTATGATCGGCTTAGGAGTGTTGCCGGGAGGATACAGAGCGTGGTCGGGGATATGGCGACGCAGGGAGAGAGGTTTCTTGCGTTGCTAAGCTGGAGGGATCCAAGAGCAACCACCATTTTCCTACTGTTTTGCCTCTGTGCAGCTGTTGTTCTCTTTGTTACTCCTTTCAAGATTGTGACTCTTTTGTTGGGCTTGTTTTTGCTTAGGCATCCAAGATTTAGGAGCAAGATGCCTTGTGCTCCAAGCAGCTTCTTCCGCCGATTGCCCGCTCGAGCAGATACCATGCTCTAGTTCCTTTCTTTCTAAGTTTATCATCATCTATGTTTACTTCTTGCGTCAAATCGCATTTTAAAGAAATTCAAACTTAAATTCACTTTTGACTGTCATTAATACTCTTACTTATAGAAATACTTCATGGTCTCATGTTAATGCTAGCGATCCATGATTGAACCGATGATGATACATATTTTACTTTTTTTTTTCAAGACTTGCACTATTAAAACCACGTACATTAGTATACGTCTTGTTTGACTGCTTCTTGACAGTACAAGTAGATAATTGTAGTTCCCAATGGGACACCAAGTGGTGCAACTTCCTTTCTTTCAACAGTGAGGTCTCGGGTTTAAATCTCACTGCTCCCCTTCCCCAGCTTCTCCAACTAAAAAAAAAAGTAGATAATTGTATTTAGAGTTTGTATATCAAAAAAATAGTCATTTATTTGGTTTAAAGTAATGTGAATTAAATTCACAATTGAGAAAGTTCGTATGTGAATTATATAGTCAATTCACTGCTAAATCAAAGTCTTCGTGACTAGGAAGCATCTCGATTCTAAATTATAGATATAATGAAGCCAATTTACAACCAAGAAGTATTGTGATTGTAAATTATAGGTAAAATAAAGTCAATTCAGAATTATAAATTATTATATTGACAAGAGTTACTATATTCTCAAGAGTTATTTTTATCATTAGAACTATGATAAAAAAATACATTAACTTTGAAAAAGTTGTAATTTTCACCTGAACTTTCAATTAAGCCAAAAAATACATAAATTTATATTTTTGTTGTAATTTTCACTTAAGTTTGACTTTAATGTAAACTAGTACGTTCATTTGTGCAATGCAAGACGAACATCGAAATTAAACGACATACTTAAATAAATAAATATAAATATTAAATAAAATTAAAATATAAATAGATACAAAAGATATTTTCAAAATAAAATAAAATAATTCACATCAACTACTCAATAAAATCTCGAATTTAAAAACATAAATTTTTAACTTTGTATAAAGTGTAATTGTAATTATAGCAATTAAATAGTTTTAAATCATTTGATAATGACATTACACATTATTAAGAGTATAACACGTCATAATAAATAAATAAATATCTTAACACACAAACATAAATAAAAAGTTGTAAAATTTTAACGAAAAGAGAGAAAATTAAGTATTTTGATTTTTCTCATAATTTATTCGTTTTAAATTTATTTTTGAAGATTTTATAGTATTATATTACAAATCTTGTCACGAACTTAAATTTAAGATGTATGTTGAATATTTCTTCATAAATGAAATTTGACGATATTTGCAAAAGAGTTAAAATTATAAAAGAATGAAGAGAAAATGGTGAAAAAGATGAATGAGAGAAGACTGAGAAAAAAAAGGGGGCAAATTGGAGGGAAGAAACTTACTCCATCCGTCGCACTAAAAGTAGCACGTATATACTATTTTGGGCTATTAATTCCACTCAAAGTGACATGTTTCTATGAACGGAAAAATTTTAATCCTTAAAAAAGAATTGATTCTATCACTTTTAATAAATTTACATCTTTTTTTTAATTTTTATATCGAAAAGTTTTGAACCACTTATAATAGGACGAGAGTAGTACTATTATACAGATGAAACGAAATGAGTATGAGATATCTAACGTGAATAAGAGGGTGTTTGGTTGAGCTTATTAGCTCCTCAAAACAGCTTATAAGCTCCTTCAAAGTGTTTGGCAAAATAAGTTCCTAAACAACTTATAAGCTCCAAAAATAAGGTCCAATCGCTTATAAGCTCCCCAAAAAATAAGTTCCACTATTCCAACTTATTTTTTATAATCGCATATGCAACAATCTTTTTACAAATATTTTTCAATTATAATTTATTATTTTCATCATATATCATTCAAGTTCATTTTTCTTCGATTTTCTCTTTAGCAAAAAAATTATCTCTCCCTAGCAAAAAAATTTTCTCTCTAGCTTACAAGCTCAATTATCCAAACACTTTGACATCTTATAAACTTTTAAAAATTACATCTTATAAGCTCTTGAAACATTTTATAAGCTCTAAGAACTTATAGGCTCTTTAAAATAAGCTTAGCCAAACACTCTTAGTCCTTTAGAAGAGTTGGTACATGAATTTCTCTGATATCAAGAAAGAAATTGTGAAGGTTTGGTTCACAGCTGTTGAGCAAGAATATTTACCCTTCTCTACTAATGTAAAACTTTATTACATCTTTGACCTATTTATTCACAGTCAAAAAAGTAATAATAACATCGAAACTATAGAAATTTGTCAGAGTGTAGCACATGATTTGGACCAACTTCTCTGACGCTTGGGCTGATTCGATGCCCACTAAGTTATGAGGGGTAATATTTTTTTTTATTTTTTTAAGGGTATTTAAATATGAATTTTCATATTATCTCCACTTATTCCACATGGCTACTATATTTACAGTTATTTCATCAATATTGTTCGGTGGTTGAAATATGAGGACATCTGAATTACACTAGTATTTTATAAGAAGTGGTCTTGATCACGATTGATTGTACCGTATACTTGCATTGTACATTAATCTGTATCTTGATTTATATTTTAATTTAAATCGTGTAAATGATATTATTTGATTATATAATTAATATTATCTAATTTATTTGTAATTGACACTATTCTATTATACAAATTATACCATAACATTGTAAATAAAACTGTGTATAAATGACACTATTCGGTTATACAAATGACACTAACCCTGTAAATGATACTATTTGGTTATACAAATGACGCTACCTATAATTGACACTATTCAGTTATGCAATTGACACTATATCATTTTAAAATATCATAGTGTCATTTGTATAATCAAATAGTGTCATTTACAATGTTATAGTGTCATTTATATGCAGTGTCATTTGTATAACCGAATAGTATCAATTATAGACAGTGTAATTTGTATAACTGAATAATGTCAATTATATGCAGTGTTATTTGTATCTGTATTTACACAGTTAGATCAAGATGCAAGCTTGGGTCAGGTTAGGGTGCAACCCGCTTGTACGATACAATCAATTGTATCCAAGTTTTTGTGATTTTATAATAACAATAGATAAATTCATACTGGATACTTTTATAATAAGGTTAATTAGCTATAAGTTTATAAATTATTAATATATTTTAATTTTCTTCTCATATTTTATAAAATTAATGAATAAATATATAAATTTTTTATTAATTTTCAAATTTTCTCGAAATTAAAATTCCAACCAAATCAAAATTAATATAGCATTGAAATTTTTAAAAACCCTAGTCCCAATTTCTTAAAAATTTAAAAATCATCAAAATTCGTGTATTTATTCATTAATTTTGTAAAGTACAACAAAATAAAATTCACTGGTAATATATGAATGTATAGTCAATTGGTTCATTACAATATTAGTAGATTAATGCAACACCTAGTCCTCCATCATACAGGAAGTTGGATTTTTATTAGTATTATTTTATTTATTTGTTGTTTAAGGAATGTCCAAAAACTGATAACTGGAAACAGCATGTGGCGCCAATGCTCCAGGAAACATGTTTTTATGTCTCCAGTCCCTTTAATTCTAATGCCCACTTCACTAGGAAAAAAATACTAACAAATAAATTGATAAAATAATTCTTTTTTATAAATTAATAATACCCCTCGTCCCCCAAACATCTTCTCATCTTCCTAAAGGATAGTGACACGAATTTTAATAAAAATTAATTGTATATTTTATAAGTGAAGAATGAATCTAACAAAAAATGAAGATGGTAAGAATAATACTCCCTCCGTCCCATTCCAATAGGCTCACTTCTTTGGACACGAAAATTAAAAAAACTTACTTTTTAATAGGAAAGTGGCACGGTCCACACCAATTAAATACAACATTTTTACCTAAAAAGAAAAATGAGTCTATTGGAGTGGGACAAAGAGAGTAATAAATATTTTCAAAAATAAGTTATGAAAATATTGTGGGAATGACCCAAAATAAAAAGAGAGAAATATATTTGAGGAACGAAAGAAGTATTAAATAAAAAAATTAAATATCGCGATAAACTCAATTCAAAACCTTTATTCCTAATCTATTAAACTAAATAAGAATTATCCTTACATGTTATTCCCTCCGCCCACGATTTAATGTCTCACTTTGGTGTGGACACGGAGACTAATAAAGCTGAAAAAGATGATGTGGATGAAATATAAGGGTAATTGACTAAAGTGATAAAGATAGTTGACTAAAATGATAATGATAAAGGTATTGTGAGTGGGTCCACTAGTGATAAAATGTAGTAAATATAGAATATAAAAATGATAAAAATATTTTAAGGTGAGTCCATTAGTGGTAAATGATACTCCCCCATCCCATTGATCTCGTCCCGTATTCCTTTTTTGTTTGTCCCATTGATCTTGTCTCATTTCTATAAATAACACTCCTACTTTATCACTTTCTCTCTCCTACTTTATCACCTTCTCTCCTTCTCTTTCCTACTTTATCTACACACTTAACACTATTAATACTCTCTTTAATAATCGTGCCGAAACCAAATGGGACAAGCCCAATGGAATGAAGGGAATAGTAAATATAGGAAAAGAAGAAGAGTAAATGGGTACAAAAAGCATAATAGAACATTAAATTATGGACAGATTTTTAAAGGCAAGTAGGACATTAAATTGTGGACGGATGGAGTATTAAAAAAATAATCTTTACTATTTTTATTTATCTAAATTAACCCTTAAACATAAAAGCCCCTAAAATTTATATGGTAGCTGATGGACCAGAAACAGATATAGTTGCGAGCCTATAGTATAAACTCGAATTCGATAGAACAAAATAATTGCAAGAATTTACAAGGAAGTTGGCACACAACTTGTACAAAATGGAGAGAAAGAAATAGGATCAAAATTTAGCAGAATTTGACATTTATCTCACTCCAAATTCATATATAAAGATGAAGGATATTTAGGGTTCAAGAACAGATTGAATTAAATAACCTAGGAAGAAGAGATTAGCATGGATCTGTCTCAAAATAACCACATTTTCAAGCCACAGATCCTTAAAAATAAATAAACCTAAAAAATCCAGAAATATTCAAGTTCTCATCGGATATAACTTACATAACCACCACAGGCAGCGGCAGCGGCAGCAGCAACTCCATCTCCCGCCCTTCGTCAAAACAGCAAACAAGCTTTCTCGTCGGCATATTCTACACCGGCGACAGTCCGGAACCGGCCCCAGAACTAAGCTGCTCACAACATGCAGTCCGTTCTCGCCGGCAGCCTCCTGAAGAAGTTGAGGGGCACAGACGGGAGCTTGTACCGGAACCTGGGATGTCTCAAGACGTAGAATCCAGCAAGGAGGGCCACGACTTGAAACGGCGTCACATAGAGGACGACGGCCGCGATCAAGCAGAAGATAACAAACAGAGCCGTCGCCCGAGGGTCCCGCCAGCTCAGCAGGTTCTGCAGCCTCTCCCCTTGCGTCGCCAGGTCGCCAACAACGGTCTGGATCCTCCCCGCAATGCTTCTCAGACGGTCGTACCTCATCCGCACGATATCCGCGGGGCGGGAAGTCGGGAACGTGTCAAACTCCTCATCAAGCTCGTCAGGATGGGCGTTGTCGGCGCAGGAGAGGCGAGTGTCCATGTGGGGCGGATGCCTCGGTCTCCATCGGTAGTACCAAACCCCGATCAAGAACAAGTAGAGGAAGATCGTCGGCAAGATCAGCTCTGGATACATGACGAGTATTAGAAACAAGATGTGGATGAGAACGGTGGTGATGGGGTTCTTCCAGTTGCATATCTGATCGAACCATTTCCCAACAGCTATCAACCCGCTCAGCACGCCCATGATCCGGAAGAAATTAGCCTTGCTTCTTCTCATGCTCCACATGTGAGAGCCCACGTCGAGCATATACTCGACCACCTCCTTCCTGAGAGGTGGCTCGGCACGACTCAGCCTCATGGAGACGATCTGAGTGGCCTGATGCCTCAAGCTGTCGAGCTGACTGACAGTTAATGGGTGAATGTAGTGCATTTTGGGCAGCAACGGCTGGGAGTAGAGATGCATCATATTTACCAGAGATGAGCAAGTGAACCGCACGGCTAAATGAATTTCTCCCATCTTTTTCACCCCCGAAGGATGCAAGACTAGAAGAGGATAGGAATGAGTGTATACACGATCCGTTTCCAGAGTGGAAAGGCGAATTCTGACCTTCCCGATTCTTGAATCCCTTCCGGCCTTATCCCCTCCTTGCAAATGACAATTGTCAAATACACCGATAGTTACGACAGTGCAAGGATCGTACACCTCCCAAGTGTACTGCTCGTTCCACTTTGGAGAAAAACTGTCGATGATTGTCCTTGTCCTAACCCACTTCTGTCCGTATTTGGCAACACAATAGGCATCAGTTGTCGCCCGCCCATCCTTTGTTTTCATCGGAGAAAGCCCCTGTGCATTTAAAATCCCCAACTCAAGAACACCAATGCTTGACTTCCATAGCACTTTAGCAGTCGGCCTAAGATCACTGCTATAGTGAGTGGACTCATCCAAGACGTGATAACCGCCTTCCAGACAAACTCTCATATGAATCTTGCTGGCGAACTTCATGTCCTTTTTCTTTTCACCTTCGACTATTATATGTTTCTCCAGATTAAACCACCTCGTATTCACAGGCTTGTGATCCAACCTCCGGTCCACATACTGCAACGGGATACCACATCTTCCCAGAACTTCGTCTTTGTTGGGAGCAACACGGTCTTCCACACTTAAAATCAGTGGCTCCTCGAATGGTTCCGCAGCCACGAACATCAAATCCTCGTTCCACAAAGGATTGATACTTTTGCTCATTGAAACTCTAGTTCTTAGTGCTTGGTTTCCCAGAATGGCCTTCACATAAACTTCGGGAAACCGACTTTTGTCACTTGGCTGCAAGTCCTGTGCTTCAATCACGTTTACTCTCAGGTACCAAAGCTTAGGCGAGAGATAGACCTTCGACCTAATATTTGCAAGACCATCAGCACCACTGACTGTCGCTGCATCCGAATGCCACGCCTCAGGGAATGCCTCGTCAGCTTGTGTACCCATCCAGACAGCCAGCATGAGCTCGCCCTTGGCCTTCTCACTCTTCCTGTCCTCCAACCTATACCACTGCGGGGCCAAGGGACTGTCGGGAGGAACCCTTTTCGGGATCTCATTCAAATCGAATATAACCCGGCCTATAAAATCATCCTTCACAACATCCTTATCTTTCACAGAAACCTCAAGGACAGAGGCCTGGATCCGCTCCTTCGAGAAGGCAAACACCTGATTCCATTCGGGGTTTGACTTTTTCTCAAAATGACGTGTTGTGCCCTTATAATTTCCGAGCCTAACCTCAACATATGGGTCACAACTACCAGAAACATCCTTTCCGGGTAAATCTTTTGCTTTCACAACACGGACATAGAGATACTGCATCTGCTCAACGAGGTCATAGGTGCTCGTCAGCTTATCTCCGGTAACCTTCCCCCCACCAAGGTGGGGGTTGGTTTCCTTCAACGAGAAATCTTCCTGTGGCGGCCTCTGCATTTTTTTCAACCTTCTTTATACCTGTAATAGTACAGAATCCGGAATCAGGTTACAGATAGTAAATTCAAGCTCAGATCATAGCAGAAATTACTGATAAGTCCTTCGAATATAACAGATAGAGCTAATCTCAAAGAGCAAACTGAAATGACAAAGTATAAATTCAAACACAACACCTTAAGACTATTCTTTTAGTTTAGAAAGGAAACCTGATATAGAAAAATTGTGTAAGACAAAAAACTTGAAATAATGATTCTGTGAGAGCTTCAACAAACCTGTGGAACGAAAGCAAGAACAAACGGGGATACTGTAAATAGAAATTAGCACGCTGCATAAGCGCAACCAACACAAAGGAGAAAGCAATTATCAGCATACACAAAGCTTAAAACGTAAACGAACACACACATAAAGCTCAAAACTTTTACCCAAATGTGAAACCCTCCCATTCCCGAAATCAATAGATCTCAGCAATACAATTGTAAGCTATGATGGAATCGCACAATCATTAACATTTCACAAGTAAATACAGTCCTCATTGAAGCATCAAAAATAGCAATTTTTCCAGATAATCATATGAAACAAAGAACAACAACCTCAAAATCAGTATCTTTTCAAAAGTTGGATAAGTACAGAACCTTGTGAAGAAGATTCTGGAAAGCCCAAAACATATACTCAAAGCTTCAGATCTGAGTTAATAAAACCTGTGGAACAACAAGAAAGAAACTCAAGATCAAACACAGAAGCCGATCAGCAATAGATAACAGAAGTAAACAACTAAGAAAAAACTTAAAAAGTAAAACACACACACACACACACACACACACACCATCTCTCTAAGACACATGAGTAGAACATCTGAAGCACAAATGTAGAATGCCTAAAAATCATTCTAAACAACAACTCATTATCTACCCATAATTTAGTTTTTGCAGTCCACTTCCCAAAAAAAAAAAAAAAAAATTGACCCAGATCTTAAAAATAAAAACCACAGCAACATTCCCCACCCCCACCCACCTACCAAAACAAAGAAAGAAAAAAAAAAGAAAAAGAAAAACCATATGAAACGCCAAGCTCAATAAATGCAGCTAACAACCTAAACAGTGAAACATCCAAAGCTCATATTTCTCTCCTCAGACCATCAATGGTTTTGTGGTTTTACAGTCAAATAACCAAAGGGCTTTAAATAAAGATACAGCTTAAGGTGAAAAGAAAGAGAGAGATGTATGAATATACCTTGAGGTTCATGATAAGGTTCTTCAGCAGATGGATTGAAACAACTGAGGGCAGAAGAAGAAAGAAAAAGAAAAAGCAAGGGAATAAAGGAGAGAAGGGGTTTTGTTCTTTGTTGCCTTTTTGAATCAAGGAGAAAAGAAAAAGCAATTACACAAAACCAGAGAGCTCCTAAGAGCAATTTGTTTTTTTTTTTTTTTTTTTGATATTTTCTTGCTCTCTTTCACACAAATTAAAAAAGGGGAGGAAAAAAAATAAAGAGGGTGGTGGGGGACACTGGGCGAGATCTGATGAATCTGCTTTATCAATGCCACCGAACCCAACTGTGTGTGTACTGTGTGAAATTTATTTATTTTATGTTTATTTTTATTGCTCAGGAGTGGGAATGTATGTATATGTGGGTGTGTTTGTACTTTCTGAGTGTGTGTAATTTGTTCTCTCTCTTTTACTGTGGGGCCCACGTCACGCGTGCCAGGACTTTGGTCGGGATGTCGCACGTGCCGGCTCCGTGTATCTCGCGTCGAGGCTTATCGTTTGTGTTTGGGTTTAGTCATGTAATAAAATTTATCTTAGATTTTAAATGTGTTGGAAAATATAGGAAATAATACAGGAAATAATACAGTAAGATAATTTGTATCCTTAATTTTAAAAGAGGTATATATTCATTATTGAGATTTGTGAATATTTATATTGTAGTGTAAGTTTACTTATTTTTGTTTTTTTTTTAGGGCAAGTTTACTTAATTTGAATGTGAGTTATAATTCATTAAGGCAAACTCCTCCGCATTCATAAATATAGTATTTCTTTTTTAACTGGTTCCAAATATTAAGTGCATTTTTATTCAATGCGTATTAAATTTCCCCATTCTTTATCTCAATATATTATTAGTATTTCTTAAAGTTCAATAAATTTGTAATATCCTGTTTTAGAGTATGAAGTTCAATTTACGAATCATAATTTAGAAAATTCTAATAATATTCTTCAAGTAACGATCAATTAATAGTGATATTACTTTATGTGTGTGCGTTGGTATAGGGATAGAATGTTAATGTCCAAGACTTCAAGTGTTGAGTTTGAGTCTTCCGTCGCGTCTTTCTTTCTTTATTTATGTAATTTATTAAAAAAAATATTACTTTTACTTTTATTTATGTCATTCGATTTTATTTATGTCATTCGAGACATGGCCTCGCACAGCCACACCAGACGCATCTGAGGTGGTCGAGGCTCTTGGTTGCTGTTGCTGCTCTCTGAGCTTTTGGATTTCAGAGACTGGTGTTGCTCGGTTCGAACCTCCTCGTTTTTGGGGGAGCTGGAAGTTGGTTTTGACCTTTCTTGGTTCCTTTTGCTCGCTCAGGTGTTAGTTTTTCTTGGGGTGGGGGCCACGATGCCTTAGGGACGATGGTTCGGCCGGAGTTCCTGAAGGTTTCGTTTCCGCCCTCGCCTCGTTCTCCTTTCCTTTTCTTTGACGTTTGCTCTTTTTCCACTACGAGTTCCCCTTTCGGGCCTTATAGTGATTCTTTGAGGCCCGACCCTTAGTTTGCGCCTTGTGCTCTCAAGGGTCTTTTTTCATTTTTTTCCATTTTCGTTTTTATAAAAAGCCACATTTATATATATAATTAATTTTTAATTATAAAATGCCACAATTATTTTGTGATTTTAATTTGCACGATCATACATGACTTACTGTATTATCGTCGATGTTGATATAAATTGGAACCATCCAAATAGCAATACTATAAGTTAAACAAAAGTACACGTGACTTCATACCATTAATTAATTAGCAGAGCCCAAAAAGTAACTTTACTTGAGGAGAAATTTGATTGATCTACTTAATTAACATATGTATCAAGTATGTGCATTACAATTTGTAGGAGTATCTAATGTGTGTCTTAATTCTAAATTAAAAGGTGCTAATAAGTAAAAATGATTATTAAAGAACCTAAAAAAATACTCCCTCCGTCCCCAAAATAAGTTCCTCTTTGGGAACGGCACAGGTTTTAAGGAAAAATGATAAAGTGTATTGATAGTGGAGAAAAATATGTTATAATTAGTATTGGGAGTGGTGAAAAAGTGTTATAATTAGTATTGGAGTGGTGAAAAAATGAAAAGTAAGAATAAATAAAGTATTATTAGTGGTGGGGTAGTTGTTCAAAAATGGAAAGAAAGAAAGATGAACTTATTTGGGGGACGTCCCAAAAAGGAAAAAGATGAACTTATTTCAGGGACGGAGGGAGTAGTTAAGTTATTATAATGAAAAGTGTTTTTTATAAAAACACTAGTTTTGTATTCCAATTTAAGCGAATGGTCTAAGAGCATTCAGAATGGAGAGCCAATGTGAGAGCAACTCCAAGGGTTCCTCTATTTTAGAGGGTCCTTCATTCTATTGTAGAGTTGAAATGTAGAGTTTTTGGATTTTCATCTCCAACAATCAACTCTACATTTCCCTCTACAATGGAATATTCCCTTTTTATGCTCTTTATTATTAAATTATTTATTATATATCATATATATTTATAAATAATTATATTTATATTCAATTAAATATAATTAAAATTCAAATATAAATTAATTTAAATATTTTTGAGGAAAATTAATTAATAAAGTGCTATATTTAAATATTGTAGAAGCGACGTTTGGAGGAAATTTTCAAGATTTTGGAGGATCAGGAAGCGATATTGGAGGATCTGGAAGCGACGTTGGAGGATCTGGAAGTGATCTTGGACCTTACTAGCATTTATTGTATTATTAGTTTAATGTTCTTGTATTTTTATGTGGTTGTAATTTTATGCTATTGTGTTTTTATGTTGTAATTTATGTTTAATTTATGTTGTCGTAATTTTATGTTAATATACTTTTATATTATATTTCATGTTATTGTATTTTTAAATTTTATATAATATATTTTAAATATTATACATATTTATGTTAATTTAAAAATATAAATAATATAAAAACTAATAAATTACATTCTACAAATTAAATCAAGTAAAGATAAGTATTTTTTAAAAGATAAAAGGAAAAACAAATACAATAAAGCAAAAAAAAGAAAATGAAAAACAAAAAAAAAGTAAAGGAGTGAACAGTGCCCGCTACATGAGGCGGGACACTGTTCACAAACTTCAATTTAGAGTAGTGGACAGGAGATGATTGGAGAGCATCTCCATTGCAAAATTGCATTCAATGCTACATTAGTGTCTCATTTGGAGATGCTTTGATAAAGTGGTCTCATCATTTAAGAGCTCACTCCCCATAATGGGAGAGCCTCCACATTGACTCTTAAATTTAAATTTTTATTTTATATTTAATTCTAATGTTGTTTACAATTAAATTTGACATCTAATTTAATAATTAAAATTTCATTGAAATTAAAATCAAACCTTACATTAATAAATAGAAAACACTAATTAAAAAAATATTTCAATAATTAAAAAGCGCATTTTGTTCGCTATTTTATTTAACACGTCGAAAGTGTACGGGTGCAATTGTGTACAGTAGCAAGTAAGGTCGTATCCACAGAGACTAAATTAACCAATTTCTATCCTAAATTATTCTACTCTATCTGGACAAACGAAATTAAGAGTTTTGGTTCTGGAAACAAATTAAATAAATAAACACTTGAAAGAAAATAAATCAACTATGAAAATGCGGAGTAACAGATAAGAGAAGATTTCCCAAGGCAGAGGTTTCAACAGATTCTCCTAACTAACATGTTCAATTCAATTAATAAGATGATTCATAAGGCAATCTCTAAGCTAGTTCATACCCACTCCCGTGACATACAAACCGTTGATTACATGCAAGGCTACCATCCCTGGATCACACTTCTAACATGTAACTCCTAAAAGTTCCTAGGATTAATGCCCTCACACTTATCAATTCCCTTTAGAATTAAAATAAATGTGTTCTATGTTCTTAGTTCAGGTAAAAATCATCATCTCCTGATCTCAAATTATTACCTATGATTATGCTAAATTGGTGATCAAGCAATAAAGTAAACAATTATAACAAGAACATAAAAAGGAATAACAATCTCAATTAATTGAATCAAACAGTCAGAAATTCAAATCATGTCTACTCCCTAAACCCTAGGAAAAAGGAATTCTAGCCACACATAGACATATGAACTAGAATCAAAGTCTCAATAAAACAGAAAAACATTCAACAATAAAACCGTAGTGAAATCGAGAATCTTCAGTTCTTGCTCTGGCTCCATTCTCTGTCTCTCACAGCTCTCATGAAAAGTGATAAAAGGTGATAAAAAAGTCCTGAGAATAAGTTCTTGGAGAGTATTTTATGCCCTAGGTCAAGTAGGACTCAAAAATACACCAAAATCGTGTATACAGCTGGAAACGGACTTTTGGGCGGAAACTCGGCGACTCGCGCGGCCGCATGGCTAGCTCGCGTGAGCTCGCGCGGCCGCGTGCCGCGCCCGCGTGTGCTGTCCAGCGAATCCTGCTCTGTCGCGCGGCCGTGGCATGCGGCCGCATGCCCGGACAGCGCGACCTCTAGCGCGTGCGCTCCGACCTGGGAACTTCCAGACGCTCGTTCTTCCTCGTCCGAATCGACCTTTGTTTTCGCCTACAGACTCGTCTCTTCATGTACTTCTCTCTATATCTTCAAAATCATCCCAAATCGAGTCCAAAACCTGTAAAAACAACACGAGCACGAACGAGTAGTCTATTCCACAAAAATATGCAATTTAAACCATAGACAACTCAACAACTCAATAAGAAACGCCCAAAACACTAAAGAATAACGCGATAAAGGAGTGAAAATTGCATGTAAAACATATTTATGGCTCGATTGGTCCAAATTGTGCCTATATATGCTCCACCAAATCATTTCGGAGGCGAGCGTGTAAACGGCTATCGCAAAGGTTTTGGCTTCGGGCCATATAGGCGACGAATTTTGATGGTGCTTTGGAATTGAATTTCGTTTGACGACCCGTGCTTGATCCTTAACCACATATGTCAGCGTCCCAATCAGTGGCATGCTCTCATTTGTCCTAGATTATCATGTTGTGCAAAATAATGCACACACACATGATATCGCTTATTACCTTCTTCTTCCATAAATGAGACAGACCTTTGATAATGCCCCAACGAGCTTGGAGAACACCAAAAACTCGTTCTACATCCTTCCGTGCAGCTTCTTGCATCACTTTGAACCTCATCATCTTCTCGTCGTCTGGAATGTGAAGTTCTTCACGAACACGGGTCACTCTGGGTAGATTTCAAAGTAGTAGCCCCTAGTATGGTGGGCGTCGTTGGCCACGAAGTGCACCGATGCTTTATTTTCCAACATAACGTCGTTGAACAATGTCGATTGGCCGAGGACGTTGATGTCATTGTTCGAGCCTGAGATGTCAAAGAATGCATGTCAGATCCAAAGATCTTGGGATTCCACTTCCTCAAGTATAATAGTGGACTTACCGTGATCCCCTCGAGTGTAAGCGTCATGCCATGTCACTAGACAATTTTTCCAAGTCTAGGCATGCAATCTAGGCTCCCCCAACATTCCTGGGAACCCATGCTTCGCCTGGTGCAATGCAAGTAGCCTTTGGCAATCGGCGATGGTCGGTCTTCTCAGATATTGTCCGCCAAAAATGCGAACAACAGCTCGACAAAAAAACTTCAAGCACTTCAAAGTCGTGCATTTCGCTATACGAAGGTATTCGTCGCAATGATTTGCGCCAATGCCATACCCTAGTTGCTGAATAGTTGCGGTACATTTATGGATCGGTGTGAAGTCTGGGTGCCCAGTTACGTCGTCGCATTGTTGGAAGTATGGATCAACCTCTACAGCACTCACAATGAGCAAAAATAGAGACCGCCTCATACGAAAATGTCGGCAAAAAAATGAATCACCGTATACAGGCTCGTTGGTGAAGTAATCCCGATGAAGTCGATCTCCACCACTTTCACGATCAAGGAGAATGTATCTCCGGTTCTTTTTTTCCTTAGGAGGATCGAAATTGATAGTACTCGCCACTTGCATGAAGTTGGTGGCAAGATGCATGAAAAAGACACCGTGATTAATATTTGGATAAGGTAAAAGAAGGTGATCTTGATTGTGAACTTCTTCGTCGAATGAATTCGATGAAGAATTGTTGGATGAGGTGTTGGAGGAAGATATTTTTGAAGAAAGCTGTTGTATTTTACCGTTTGAATTTTTTTTTATTATTATTATTGAAATTCGTTGATTGAGTCGTGCATTGCACGCGCCCAACCAAAATCAACCGCGCACTAGGAGCGTGGGAAGCGGACTCGGAGTACAATTATGTAAGAAAAACGTACAATAATTGTTGAATTACAATACAAGTAAAAAAAATATTTCATGAAACTAAAAACTTTACCACATAATAACCATGAAATAAGAACGGGATTCAGACCTGAGTGCTTCAGATTCAGACTAATAAGAGTATTTCAGAGCAGAGCGAAACTTTTAAAACACTTCATAATTTTCATTTCTAAAATTTCATCCTCTTAGTATTTATAGAGGTTACGAGGGCAAAGGATAAATTAGACTTTTGTACTCTTCACGTACTCCTCATGCATATATAGGTGTTGATCGATGTCTTTGTCTTCTGAAATTCGTCCTTTATCAACTAACTTGCAGCTTTTCAATTTAGGGTGTTCATATAGTTATCATGCAGATGAGTCCTTTATGACTACGCAGGTACCCTGAAGTGACTTCTGGAACTCACGTATGAGGATAAGACTTCTCTTCACTCGACACATGTATTTCTTCTATGTTGACTTCTCATTCGTCTGCACAAGTAGGTTTCCCGTCTATTCATATGAGATATTCAATTATAACCTATGCTGGAAAACTCATTCAAAGAATATAATAATAATATAATATAAATAGGATGGTAACCAGCGCTGATAAAGATTTACTCCTCATCAATGTTGAAGTACAATACTTTCGGTCAATACCATTGAAATATTTGTGAGTTTTATTTAAATTATTCCCTCCGTCCCACGAAATTTGAGCAATTTCTATTCGGCACAGGTTTTAAGGAGCTAGTATTTTGTGTGTTAAGTGTGATAGGAGAAAAAATGAAAAGATGAATAAAGGGAAAAACTTTTGTCATATAAGGAAAGTGCTCAAGTTTTGCGGAAACCTGAAAATGAATACTGCTCAAGTTTCGTGGGACGAAGGGAGTATTAAACAATGCATTAAAATTCTAAACTGATTTATTACTTATGAAAAAAATATTGAAATTTTCATTTTTCGTAATGAAATATAATTTCCAACCTAAAAAATAAGTAGTCGTTCGGCGATATGAGCTAGTCGCCGGTAGGCTAGCTTGGTTTTTAATTATTTTTGCGATTTTGTGATTTTTGTTGAGAATCCATTAAAGTAGTATCTTTTTTGCACGCATGTGGCTTTTAAATGGACGTAAGTGTGTAGTCACATTTCCTACAATGTTATTCATCTAAATTTTATACAATAATTTTAACAATTTATACAAAAAATCACTAACTCGGACATTGGCACTCAAACGCAAACATAAATTCAATTACCAGAGAACAATATTCAAGAAGAGTTCACCGCATTTTTACATTAATTTTTCACTCCAAAAAAGGTAATCATCCATACTATATCTTAAATTAAACGAATTGATGTTAAGGTTTGAATTATTGAAAGGATAATCATGTTTATCTTTTGTTTTTGTTTTATTGAATTAGTCATAAACACAAGGATATTCTCGTGTAACCAAAATAATTTGATGAGCGTGTCCATAGAAATAATTGTCGTGGTTATAAAGTTAAAGAAATTATATGTTAATTTCTCTATAAAAATTGGTAGTCGGTCGGAAATTCTACTGTCAGACAGCTAGCTGACAGCGAGTTACCACCGGTTATCTACTTTTTCGGCAAAACTAATGTAAAATTAATTGAAATTTTGTAGATTTATATTTGTTTTCTCTTATTTGTAGATGGTTGAACTCCCTAAAAACGTCATAGTGAGATACCTAGGTGAATTTGAGGACTGTAACTACGTTAACGGGGCACACCGATGGTAACTATATTTAGTGATGTAATATGAGCTTGCAATACCACATTAATCATGTATTGCATGAGGAATAACAATCATCAACTTACGAAATATTTTATCTATCAAAGTCTTGGTTTGGTAGGTTAAGAAAATATTGGATTAGCACGGATGAGGATTTGGCGCAGTTATTTATTTCTCAACCATTTCTTGTTATGTATGTTGATCACTATAATGTTGAAGGGTCACATGTAAGAGCAAACGAGAGCACAGTCGTGAAATAGTCGAGACAAGAAGTCTGTATCCTTCATTTGAATGCCCTCAGTCTTCTGGGTATGGATATGATTCACAATTTTCATAGCAGATTGATGAAAGGTTGAAAACAATTCAGAGACATGGTTCGGTGAATTGGTTGGCTAATGGCGAAGAAGGTGGCAGAATACCACTTCTTGACAGACCATGGCATTAAAGTCTTAGGCACCTTGGGATTAACAACAAAATCTCGTGAATGGTCAAGATTGGCAGCACACTACATCACAGCTATGAGGATACTTGATCAACCACAAACAATCGCTTATGGAAAAGAATGGCAGAAAACTGCTTCACAGTCTTAGACAACTTAGGAATAACAAGGTGCAGCAATGCACGGTCAAGATTAGGGACAACAAGGGACAGTCATGCACGGTCAACGATCATACTTACCCGTAGATAAACTTGAGGTGGGTAAAGACAAAATCTATGCACACGCTTCTAAAGAATTGATAAATGAATAGCACAGAAGATTTATGTTGAAGAGTTTGTAGCATGGATCCGTTGAGAAAGTGGACGAAGCAGATTAATTTCCATGATAAATTCAAGAGATTGAGGTCGGCTAGATGAATACAGATGATGATGATGATGAGTCATTTCATGACCCTGTCAAACTAATTAATTAGTTAGTTCCATTGATTGCGTTAGATGTTGCAGTCTCATTTCTTTATGAGCTGATGGACTTTGTCCTCCTCCTTTGGGGTTAGCTCCGAGCTTATGATAACGGGCAAAGTCTGGTTCTCTCCCAAGAAGATATACTTCAGTTTAGGAGAGGTTTCAATTCGAGCTTGGGTGCTCTGATAAGGGAAGGCAACATCTTATCCCCTTCATCCAGGGACTGAATCTACAGTGGTCGGTGGACATCTGGCTCTGCCTGCATATACACCAAAGCTATGGGTAGAGCGTCCTCCGTGTCTTCCAATTCCCAATCTATGTCATACTCCACGTGCCTGTGCATTGTGGGCATAACACTGTCAACTACTCGATCCATTATGTCAACGAACTCCATATTCTCAATATCTGGTGGATGCTTAGTTGCCTTGAACAAGTCAAAAGTCAATGTCTCTCCATCGAATTAGCAAGTCAGATTCCCGGTTACACAATCGATCTAGGTCCAAGCCGTCTTCAGGATGGTCTGCCCAGAAGCACCACAGTTGGCTTTGCCCAGGAATCTCCCATGTTGAGTACGTAACAATCGGCTGAAAAAATGAGGTCCTGGACTTTAACCAGAACGTCATCTCCTATGCCCTTTGAGTATACACTTGACCTGTCCACCAATTGAATTACCATTCGCGTTGGCTTGAGTGGTCCGATCCTGAACTCTTGGTATATGGTCAAAGTCATGACGTTTGACTCAACCCAAAACACTTAAGGGATTGACTCGCAATCGTACGAGGTCATCCTAGTGTGATAAGCTAACCCAAGTCGTCTCTCAAGGAAGGCTAAACAAGGCTCTGATCATGTTACGCACATAAAATAAAAAATAAACCTAAACACTCTAATTAGAAGTTTGGGTCTGACACTCTCTCTCCGATTAACTAATGCGTAATTAAAATAAAGCATATAAATTTATCTAGGTGAAAGATAGGAAGCAGGCAAATAAAACAATAAGAAAGCATAAACAGCTAGGGTTCTAATCTAGTACTCTAGAAAGCAGTAATAAAATCAACAACAATAAAGAAACGATTATCTAGGCAACGAGATTAGTAAAAACATAAATCAAATTAATCTATAAGCAACCAAAAGTAAATAATCAAGAATTATACTAAACAATAACTAAATGAAGAATTCTTACAAATGTTCAATGTGGATGATGATCCGAAGCTATCAAAAGTTTCTAAGCGTGTTTCTATCTACCAAAACCAAGGGAAATACAATAAAAGTGCAGGTGGAGGCTGCTGGAGTGAGAGGGATGAGGAGTAAAATATGCATCAGCGTTGTACACCGTGGAAATGTCAGCCTTACCGGCCTCCAGCCTTGCTGGTTTTCAGCCTTGTTGGGCTCCAGCCTTGCTGGTTTCTAGAGCCAGCCTTGCTGGATTCCAGCCTTGCCAGATTTCAGCGCTTCCAGAGCCAGCTTTGCCGAGAGCCAACTTTGCCACCGACTTGGGCTTCATTTCTCTATTTCGTGGGCTTTAGGGTTAGGCCCAATTAGTCATCTATAAACAGGGCTCTTGTATATGGAAAATGGGATTCATTCAGACTACTTCACTTGTAATTGTAAACTTCTCTCTAAAAATAGTGGAATTACTCGGGTGATTTCTGTGGATGTAGATCTTTAAAGATCGAACCATGTTAAATTCTCTAGTTATCTTATATTCTTACGCGTTTTATCTTTGGGTGATATTTTAAGCTTTATCAACTGGCGACGTCTGTGTGAAAGAATCGAAGCTACGTCGTGAGTTTCGGCGAGCTTATGTTAGGAAAAATTAGATCGTGTGGGGGGTTTTCCAAATTCCGGCAACTTTTTCTCGATTCATGGGTCTCTCGGATTTAGGGATATCAGTTTGTTTTCTTCAAGAGCTGAAGATTTTTTCTAAAGTTAATTTCGGATCTCAATTTTCATCGATGAAAATTGAGGAATTCTTTCTTCATTGCGGATAGCATTTCTCGGTTCTAATCCAATTCCTCATCGATAATAATTTGGATACATTCTTTTCTATATTCGATCTGTTGAATCTCCCAAATTCATGGTAGATCTTTGGGGGCAGAAATTCTATACAATATAGATATATGTCTGGGTAACTTGAGCAAGAAAGGGTTGGGGAATATGCGGTAATTCCTTTTCTCATAATCAGCCAAACAAAAGTTCTAGATCCAGTTCATCTTCAACGAGGAAGGGGAAAAATCGAAATCCATTGTCGAAATCCCTAAATTCATAGCTGATCTAAAGAACTTCTTTCATCAACCGCGAAATTTGGATCATCAATCATCAACTAAGATTCCAAAATAAATAAAGATATAAAATTGATAAAATATTTTTATTTATGTGAAAATTCGTGCGCCTACACTTACCTGATCACTAAAGTAATCGAACACGGGGCATACAAGTTACAAACGACAGACGGACGCGACATCAATAATAGTTAGAATGCAATCCATCTCAAGCAGTATCACGTCTAACTCTACACTCATTTACTTTTTAGGTCTCACGAGACCCACTCAACCTACTATACGATTACTGACCTTTCTATGCAGGTCAGAACTACATTCGGGATTGATTCCTTAAAAGGGTATGTAGGCAGAGCGCAGTCCCCCCACCCCTACCAACCAATCATCCTTACCATACATACTAAACATCGACTTTGAGTTTCTAGCTAATGCAATATTTAGCTATATGCTACATTGAGGGGACACACTCGTTTTAAACCACATACCCCGACCAACCAAACAAGCCTGTTGGAAACTTTATGGAATATCCTAATCCTTATTTTGATGATACCAAAATCCATAGGTTTCATTTGTAATAGACTATAACTGCTCGAACTCAAGTGTTAGAGTTCTTTTTCTAGTTTAGTTGCTGTTCTGAAGACTGAAGACTAAAGTTACCGACTGAAGCAGCAGTTGAAGAATCAGTCTAGAATTGATTACTTAATGCGAGCCACGTGGAATCAGCGGACTGATACTAAAGACAAGTATCAGTTAAACATTCTTCCTCGGACTGAACCTCCAACGTTCAAAGGAAGCCACATACTCCAGAAGTACAGCCGCATTAAATGCAGAGATCTCAGGATCGTCCTTTCTCTGCAGAGGTCATTCCTATTTGGTGACTACTTTATCAGAGACGTCGCATCTCCTGCTCTTCAACATAGCCGTTCTCACCAAACAAGGAACCTGGAAGATTGAAGCCTCAGCACTAGTTCAAATTACTCTCTAACGGAAGAAATCTTGAAGACTTTCTCCACCAACGGATCTATTCAAGACTTCTCCTATAAGTAGCGCTCGAGGATCACTTCAATCTTCACCGATTCAACAACATAAGCTGAAGCTCTGCCAAAATTGCTTGTCAGCCAAAGCTCAAATTCCCCAAAGCTTTAATCGAAGAAGAGAATCCCAAAGCCAAAAATTAGTCACTGCTGATTATTACATAAATTCTCTTAGACCTTAGGCAAACCTTGATTATCCAAAGCCTAGGTCAAACTAACTCCAAAGAACTTGTTATTTGAAGTTCAGTTGGCAAGATTTCAAACCTCCCTTCGACCGATAGAATCGAGTGTTTGAGTTGCAAAGGAGTTCAGGAAGGTACTCTGTCTCCGTGAGGTCCTAGTGCCAGTTCGTGCTAGGAGTGAGAAATCCAACAAGGTGTGTTGGTACTGAAGATTGGATCTTCAGTTGTTTCGGTTGTGTGCACCTGCAAGCACACAGTTCGGTTTGCTGTGCACCTGTAAGCACGAGCATCGGTTTGCAGTGCACTCGTAAGCACTTGCAGAGTGAAGTTGTTGGTCTGATCAACCGACCGTGGATGTAGGAAGTATTTTCCGAACCACGTAAAAATCTCTGTGTTATTTACAACTTTCAGTATTTAAGTTCTTACTTGTGCTCTTCCTCTCTTCAACTGAAAACTGATTAATCGCAAAGAGAAACATAAGACTAACAACGTGCTCAACCCAAAAGGCTATTGCAAAACAAAAGTTTTCCGCTGCGTGTGTTATCAGTCTGACTGATCTGTCCTCTGATAGTCAGTAAGATTTATAACATCTCTGTTTATCAAACTCGACTGAAGCCTTACGTGCATCAGTTAAGTTGACTTAACTGATAACTCCTTACTGAAGAGTCTTTCAGTATCAGTCGTCAACCCTATTTTGGTCAAAACTCTTCTCAGTAAACAGGTGTCTGAGTTTGTGTTTGTAGTTTCGCTTTTGATCTCTGTATTGAGATCTTGCTTTTGAAAAATAGCCAAAAGGTGTATTCCCCCCCATACACCTATTCGAGACCCTCCGGACCTAACAAAGCCCTACATGCACCATTAACCAACACTTATCACTTTCGCTACCATTGTTATGCTCCAACACTTAGATAATATCAGGAATAAGTGTTACACAATTAGATGGATTACAACTCGATTAAATACAAAGGGTAAAATCTTGGGGCCCGGCCAAACCGAAAATTTTTGAGTTACATAGTAGTATAGACTAAGTCTAAGCTTGGCTATCAAACTAGCACAAACTTATACTTGGGGGAAAGAAAGATATGGAAAATCGTCCACAAAGAGCAGACTCATAGGCACATAGGCCCGAAAGCATTAAAATTAGAATATTAGAAGTCCATTACATAACCAAGTCAAGTTTGTAGATAATAAATACAATCATCAATCAGTAGAAGGGCCACTAGTACCCAGACCTCCAAGCGAAGCAACAAGATCGTCAACCTCGGTAGCCTCCTCAGCTCTCTTCTCCGTCAGCTTGGTGTATGCCTCGAGCATCGACGCACTGTCCCAAGTCCCGGTCTGACCATCCAAGTACTCTCGGGCCATTTGGGCCCTAGCAAGGATCCCCCCCTCACATCCAACAAAATCAAACTTATCCTTTAGAAATGCAACCGTAGAGTTAACAGCCTCAAGCTGCTCTGTCAAAGTCTTCGCCTGATCACCCACTCGGCGCACAACATCAAGCTGAATCTACAGCTCCACCTTCAATCGTTCAAGCTTCTCATTACAACTCTTCAATCTGCAAAGCTCTTTGTCCATATCACTTCGCTCAGCTAGGAGTTCCTTAATAGTCTTCTCCAGCTCGCGAATCCTCTCTAACAAATGAAGCACGCCCAACATACCCTACGCTACTAACATGAATCAGTTAACAGCCTCAAGCTGTAGAGTTAACAGCCTCAAGCTGCTCTGTCAAAGTCTTCGCCTGATCACCCACTCGGCGCACAACATCAAGCTGAATCTACAGCTCCACCTTCAATCGTTCAAGCTTCTCATTACAACTCTTCAATCTGCAAAGCTCTTTGTCCATATCACTTCGCTCAGCTAGGAGTTCCTTAATAGTCTTCTCCAGCTCGCGAATCCTCTCTAACAAATGAAGCACGCCCAACATACCCTACGCTACTAACATGAATCAGTTAGTGATATCTTCAAATAAAGAGCTATCATATGTCACCAACCCAACATTCCAAACAAGACAATCATACATATACTCATATTTGGACAAACTTAGCACGCTCCAAGAAACAACTATATTACTATCAACTAGATGGTCAACAGATCAAACAAGAATTACACAAACGACAAATCAATCAAAGAATGAAGCAAAACATAGTAAAAACAAAATGGAGAGCATGCTTGGAGTATTTGATATATAGAGACGTGAAGAACGAGATAGAGAGAAAATACCAACCTTTTCGAAACCTTCAAAAATCCTTTCACTGTGCTAAGCACTCCCAAGCTCCACTCCTAAGTTTCAAGTCCTCCAAATAATTTGTGTGAAAAATAAGAGACAAGTTACCCTCACTATAAAGAGCTCGTCTATCTTGTTACAAGTTACATTTTATTTATGAGTGTTAAATATTGATATGCAAATTTAGTGAAAGAGTAAGTTCACAACCAAAATACGTCTGTTAATAATTCAACAATTTTATTGCTTTACATTTACACTAGCTACACAAATGGAAAGATTGCATATCTATCTACCCAACCTAGCTATGGCAGTCAACCCAAATATTACAATAACCCTACACTTCCTCTATCTCACACCGCACCTTCCTGAGAATAATAATAAAGCTACCAGCTGTGCTGCCAGCCTGCCAAGGATGATCGAGCCAACCATGCAGTCCCTATCCAAAAAACGGGCAGGAGCCGAACAAACCATAAGGGAGTCTCTTGCCTTCATCGCCAACACTCGGGCAGAAGCCAAACAATTACTCGGGCAGCAACACCTCCCAGCCAAACACCTCCCACTTCAACATTAGGAGACTGGAAAGTTCACAAGAACACCACAACTCAAATCTAATGATAAAAGAAAAAGGGAGAGAAAATCAAAAGGTTGACAGTTTTTCCATAAATCTGACGAAACCATTTGGCAGAAACCCCCACCGCAGTTGACCTTCATTTTTCCGGCAAGGCAACGCCTGGATGTCGACTGCCTTCGTTGCCCCTCCGTCTCTTTGACCTCAATTCGGACGCACCACCAAGAATCAAGCCCTAGCTTCTTGCAATCACCGCCACCGCGGCCCTCCTCCGGTAAAGTAGATAATCGGCCCTCGATTCACCGCGAATCATCATCGCCTGGATCGGTAGTGCCACTGAAAGTTTCAGATTTGGTAAGGACTCGCCGTCCAATGGCTCCATTCCCTTCTATTCAGAGATCCGCCACCGCCTTCCTCTGACTCTCGGCTGACATCGCAATTCGGGCCATTGTCGCCTCCAAAATTCAGTGAAACCATCTAAGATTTGGATATTTTGCCACGAGCCTCGATCTAGAAGGTTCTAACTCTCATCGGTCGTAAAAATGGCGCAGCACCAAGGGTGGTCCACCAGCGCTGCCACCTTTTCATTCTCCGATGGAAAAGTCGTCAGACGTTACCCCTTCAATATCCCGAAGAAACTCTATTTTCCTTAGATGTATCCCATTAATTTTGCCTAGCTGATATCGTCTCCATGAGATACAAGGAATCAAAATGGAAATCCCTAGTTTCAATGCACCCACGTATTCCGAACGCAAAATTTGTGGTGCTCTAAAGCATGTCTTGGCTGTCAATCTAAAATGGTGCAAAAGGCAAAATAAATTTGTGGGCCCCAACGATAAAAAAATAAAATAAAATAATCAAATCAAAATCGCAAGTAAGCCACTTTAGTCAGGTACGACTCTTTGCTGCCTATTTTGCTTAAAGGTGCAATTTAAATTAGGTGGGGGGACAAACTGCAATGGGTATATTTCGTATAGCTCATTTAAATTCATATTCGAGGCCCCAAATACCTAGCCCAATCCGAGAACTGAATTAATCTTAATTAGTTCAGCCCAACAAGTCATCAGGGCTCATAGACTCAAACCCTTAGAAGGGCAACGACTTGGGGAGGAAGGCAGGAAGAGAGGATGGACGTCAATCCCACGAATATCAGAACGACTAGGGCTTAAGGAGACGTGCCAACAAAACCCTAGCCGTCAGGCTACCATAGTATAAATAAACATCAACTAGGTCAATAGACCCATCCAATCATTCGTATCATCAGCAACTCAACTTACTCACGTTCTCTATTCTTTTCACGCACTTGCTCGATCTCTCCGCCTCCATGCTCTCACGTTCTGGATTGGGGCTTGCTCTGACCAGTCAGACACACCAGTCCGACCGACGAGATTCACTATCTCACCTTTACTCTACTGTTCAATTATCTCCACGCATTATATTCATTATTTTCTATCAATTAATTCGAATTGTTTGACTGACTTGAGCATCGAAGACCCTTCCATCGACACCCTCACTGGTGCTCCTAGAAGGGCTCTAACGTGTTTGTGGTTTCAGGTTGCTAGTGCCCGCCGACCCGGACATACCCGACGTCTTATTTCGTGATTGTTGGATCTATCCCCAACAGTGGCTATGCCTAAAATGGAAGTGTTACTTTCTTATGGGATGAACGAAAATAGAAAATATGACACTTACTTATGTGACGGAAGGAATATATAGTATCAAATCTAGACCATATATTTTGTATATGTGACGTGCTAAAAACGCGACACGTGGCAAAGTGCTTCGAAAGTATTCCAAGAAAAAAATACGGGTAGGGGTAAATTCGGAATAAAATTTTTGAATATTAAAAAAAATTCAAAATTATATATATTAAATTTTTTGAAGTTTACATGTTTTTCATGCATAAGTTTACACACATAAATGCATAACATTACATGCAAAAATGCATTGTATTTTGCAATTGATAAGGTATTTCTCGCCGTCGACCCCCCTCTTTCTCCCCCCTCCCCCCCTGTTGATTTTTTTTTAAGCTGGCATGTATTTCGTGCATAAGTTTGCCCACAAAAATGCATGTATTTTTTGCATGGTTCAGACAGGGGATGAAGAGTCAATATTTATTTATTTATTTTTTTTGCATAACTTTGCAAACAAAAATACACATGTATAAATACATGCATAACATTGCACACAAAAAGTCCCGAATGAGACATTACGCGGTGCGAACTCCTGTTTACAAATAGTGAGGTCTAGGGTTCAAACCCCACCGCTCCCCCTCCCCCAAGTAGAAAAAAACATTGCACACAAAAATGTATGCATGATGCAGTGATGCAGACAGAGTGATTGAGGGGGAGGGGGTCAGCAGTGAGAAATACCTGATCGGTCACATAGTACAATACATTTTCGTGTATAATGTTTATGCATTTTTGTGTGAAAAGTCATGCATAAAAACAAGTTAGCTTTAAAAAATCCCCCAAAAAATTGATATATATATATATATATATATATATATATATATATTTAATTTTGAAATTTTATTTCAATTTTACCTTTGCGTGTATTTTGCATTGAAATGCTTTGGAAGCCATCTGCCACGTGTTACGTTCTTGGTGCGCCACATAAACAACATGTGTGGTTCATAATTTGTACTACATACTATCTAAGACTATCTAACACAACTTTTTAATAAATATTTATTTCTCTCTCCTCTAACTACACGACCCACAACCTAATACTCTCTCCATCCCAACTTTTTAGTATCCATTTTTTTTTTGTCATCCCACATTTTGGTATCTATTTATATATTTAGTAAAAGTAGGTGGGACTCTTGTTCCACTTTAATTATTTTAACATTCACACAAATGTGAGACCCTTATTCCACTCACAGCACACTCACCTACTTTATAAAAACTCGTAGCACTCTCAAATGGATACTAAAAGTTAGGACGGATGAAGTATAATTTCTACTCTCATTAGTGACACCAACCCAACCTACATATTTTTCTTTTCACTTTATTTTTAATTATCTAGTATCTCTAAAATACAATATTTATTTATTATATTTAAAAAATAAAATCAACATTTATTTAAAATAATTTATTTTTTTAATTTATAATCATATTAAAATTAATGATGGAATATAGTAAAATTGACTTCTATTTATAGAGTTAAAATTAGCAAGAATTTTGATATAATTTTAATACATTTATTGTTAAAGAATATATAAATTAAATTTTATTATAGAAAATCTAAAAATAATTAAGAAAATGGACACATGACATCATAATATAGTTTAAAGGAAAGACCTGGCAGCTTCGGTTTCGTTTCTAGATCTGGAGCTCAACCTTACGCAGCGCTGGATGCATCTCTGCGGTAGCTACTTGGCTGCATGTGTTGGTTGCTTCAAGGGTTTAGCTCCCCGTTTCGGCTCGCCCTGCCGTTTTGCCGTCCTTTTGCGCATGAGGGGGCGTTGGATTTGCTTGGAGCAAGTTCTCCCCTCTCATGTTGGTGTTTTTCTTTTTTGTTTGTTTGCTTTTTGTCTCCCTGTGACATTGCTTTTAGACGAGTACTCTTTAGTCCTTTTCAAGGTTTTTTCCATTGAATTTTTCTAGAAAATGTTTTAACGAGACTCGACCCTCGGTTTGCTTCTTTGTACTTTCAAGGATTCTCCATGTTTTTTTTTCTTTTAATACAACCTCATTTAATTAATAGTTTAAAGGAAAGATGGTGACCTCCGAGGCGGATGTTCGGCTGGATCACTCATTTGGCATGATATTTGCTATTAATTTATTATAAACCAATTTTGACTCTTTGCCGGTGACCCTGATACAGGGTCAGCGTTATTAATAGTCTAATCCCTATATATCACGACAACATATATTGAGGCATTTATTTAGAGGTATTTTTTTTTTATCAAGTGCCACTAAATATATTTTTGGGGCAAAAATAAGGAACTCGAAACATCCTAACAAATACCAAGAACAATGAAACTTCAGTAGGTATAGAACAAATACAAAAGTAAAAAAAAAAACATAGCAAACCATTGAAACTGTAGAAATCACACACAACTATACAATAATAAATCCCAAAAAAGCTTATATCATTCAAAATATTCTAACAATATCTAGTAAGAATCAAACTACATACACTGAACTTACCTGCTTTTTGGGGCATATGAAGAACCTTCGACCTGGGTTTTGCACCGTCCAAGAAGTCTTCACCTGAATTCGAAAGTCACATTGGCAGAACCTCCATGGTGCGTCAACATTCCCGGAAGCTTCAGATGAACCAAATGCTGCACTCATCTTCGTCTTAATTCGTAGAGAGGGGAAGAACGAAATATTGTGTTGAATTTTGGGGTAAAACCTATTTTTATATTGTAAAGAGTGATAATATCTAAATGACATTGTATTACATCAATTAAACAATGTCGATTTATTAATCGATCGACAATTCCATGTTATATTTCCAGCAACTTAAAAGATACAATGTCAGCTTCTCATTTAGGGATTTATGAAAATTGTGGCAAAATTAAACCCCCTAATAAATTCATGAAAATTCAGACAAAATTAAAAATCCATGAAAAAAATGAAAATGGGTAAAAAATTCATGAGTTTTAATTAATCCTATTACTCCATCTTTTATCTTTTTATTAGGTTAATAGATATTGTCCTCCTTTTATTTTTCACTTCTTATTTTTAGTAGATACTATCATTGGGCTACTAGATTTTTTTTTTATGAATCTATGCAACTACAACTCCAATTCAATTCATCTTTCTCCCTAATTTTACAGTCATTCTCTACTCTCAATAACTCCATTTCTGCCCTCGAAGATCCCTGCCTCGCCGCCATGGCAGATTCCGCCGATAAACCATTAGAGCCACCGCCACCAACCACCCCTACCTCCGCGGCCGCGGCCTACCACCTCCACCCGCGGCGGGAGCCCTTCGAGCACGGCCTGCTCCCAATCCCCAAATTGATCTTCACCGATGGCGCGCAGGCTCTGTCGCAGCTCAAATCAGCCCTCCTCTCATCCGATTCCGATCATCGGGTCAACTTGGACACCTTGGCCCGAGTCCTTCAAATTCCGATCGAGCAGTCGCGGCTGATAATCGAGACAATATCCTCGGTTTTGCATGACGAGTCTGATCCGTTGCTGAAGGCCGGAGTTTCGAAGGAGATCGATTCAATTGGGGTCAATGTGTTTGATTTGCTCATATTTTTGTACATACAGAGTTATAAGAGATTGCTGCCGAAAGGGCATAGGGATTCTGCAGCTGTCGCCGATGTCTGGCCGTCGACGTCGGCTTTTGATGGGTTTCTATCCGCCCTCTCGCCGTTACAGGTGCTAATCGTTGCTAATTTCGGAATATATTGAGTTTTTTCATCGTTGATTGGAAATGCTTGATGTTGTTTGATAATGGGGTCGCACCGGGGAGAAGGGAAGGGGAGGGGGAGGGCGGCGGTTTTCGAACTATTTCTCAGAGGTATGAATGCAACTGTGTTTGGACCTGTCGTTTCTTTTGTTTTTATCGTATATATTGTGTCTTATAGGTAAGTGGGGTGCTGCAATGGTTTGGGATGTATCGAATTGTAACTAACTGATCATCATGTGGGAGATATTTCCGTTAATGTTTTGATAACTTTCTATTAAGAAATTTTTAGGTTGAGGTAGGATTACTTGTTGAAAAGCATTCTAATGTACACTTACCAGACCACTGCCTGCAATTTCTGTGTACCTTAATTGGGAATACTATTTACGACTACCATCTTTGGATGAAATGTAATGGTTTGGTTGTCATTATGTATCAAGTGCAAAATTAATGATGGGTGGTTATTGTTATTTACTGCAGTTGGTGCGCAGCAACAATCGTAGGTTTATACCATCTCAAGCAGATGAAGAGGCCCATCAGCTGTCCTATTTGCAGAAGCACATTGGCAATATTCTTTCTCTCTTGGCAGATTCCACAGAAGGGGAGGGTGATGACTCTCTGGTATGTGAATTTCGTTGTTCTGCCCTTATTTCTTAGAATCGAGTTCTTTAGTTTTAAGGTGAATGCTTCAATGGTTTGAGAAACAGTTTACTCCTCTCTGTTATTGGTCGTCACATTTCTTTTCAAACTTCTTTGGTTTCAGAAGCTTTAAACTTAGAATCCAACTCCCTCTTTCTGTTGAAGTGCTGAGTTATCTTTAATTCTTACTGCTAGGTCTTGTCCATGGATAAATTTGAGCATCTTGGGTTTCTGATGTACTTTGGGGAGAAGGGAATTGCTAAAATTCCTTTGAGCCAAAGCACTCCTTTTTTTGCAAATTCAGATCCTGACATGCCTGCTGCTCCTGTCCCTGCATCACAAGTTCTCGACTGGCTTCTCCAAAGTATATCCTCTACCCAGGAGCATATTTCTGATAGAGTTTCCCCGAAAGAAAATGGGCCCAGTAGTTCTGATCAGGATGTTCAAATGGCTGATGTTGGCACTACTTCCTTGAAACCGTCAATCAGTCCAAGAGGTCCAAGTTTCATTGAGGGGGTCTCCAAATCGTCATGTGTTAAACAAGCATCTGATCTTAAGGGTACAACTGTAAAGGTGAATTTTTCCCCCCGCCAATTTCAAGTCGTTTATCCTCTATGATCTTACTTTTCTGTTGTGAATTGTGATGCATTAATCCAATGGAATTTGATTTGCACAACCCAATCTGGTGTTAAGTTCTCCTTAGGTAGAGAACTGCAGATCATGGTTAAATGCATATTCATTGATTAATTCATATTGCAGCCTGCAAACTGATACACTGATGACGGGCATATAGTTTTTGAGTATAAGGTGCAGTGTGATGCGAGCTGAATTGTGCTTATCCCTATTAAATGAACAGTTGGATTTAGTTCATTCCTTACTTAGCATGAGATGGAATTTGAAGTGTAACTTACTAACTTCTATTTAAATTAGCTTCTTTTTTACCTATTCCACTCCCACTTGAAAGAAGCAAAGAAACATAAATTTTGTTAAATTATTCTGACCTTCATGCTGAGCCAAAGATTTATTATGAAGAGTGGAAATCACTTTGTATCTAATTTAGCATGTGAAACCCTGATTGTGTTAGCTTTTTTGCTCCCATGTGTCTGTTATCCCATGCTTTATATCCAAACGAGGTGGAAATTTATTCAAGATCTTGCTTTGGTGCTTGCTTTCTTTGTTCAGGTTGTCAATTGTCACGAATCAGTTATTTACATTTTGGCACCACTCAGATACGCAACAGTTTATGGATGCTCTGATGCAACTATTGTCATTGGAGCCGTTGGCAAGGTATTCATTTATATGTTATTGTTAATTTGTTAATATATGGCTTGAAATAATGATACTACTAAAGGCTATTATGTCAATTTCTTTATATTAAATGGCCTCTAAACTATAGTTGATATGCTAGGAATCAAGGCCAACTATACATGTGTATTGTGATTACTGAATTCCCGATCAGTACATAATGTGACTTCTCTAGTATGATGCATTGCATGTCAGTGTAAAAAAGATTATTTTCTTACAGGCCATTAGGGTTGAACACTGTGAACGTGTTCATCTGATTACTGCAGCAAGACGTATCTGCATAGCAAACTGTCGCGAATGTGTATTCTTCTTGGGGGTTAATCAGCAACCCCTCGTTGTTGGTGACAATCATAAATTGCAGGTTAGTTTCGCTTTAACTTGGTCTAACCCTTGAATCTTTGTGCTAAGATCATATCATGCTTCAAGTATTGCTTGTCATGAGCTACACTAAACTAATTACTGACGAATATGTGTATGAAACAAGCTTGGGTTTCTTATTTACATTAAAAAGAGTTCTTGGAGTGATATTTCCATCAAATAAGAGTGTTGACTAGAATTTTCTTATTTACTTTCGAGTTTAATGTTCAACAGGTGGCTCCATATAATACATTCTACTCACAACTGGGGGAGCACATGAATCAAGTTGGAGTAGACCCTAACATCAACAGGTGGGATGAATCCATTGCACTTGGAGCGGTTGATCCCCATGATTCACTATCACATCCTGCTGGTGTATCAGATGCACAAGCTGAATCTGCTACACGCGTGGACCCTGATCAATTTACCGACTTTGTGGTACGTGCCATTTGGGTGGACTATCTAGGTGGCCAAATGTTGTAGAAGGATTACATGATGCACAGACAACACTATTTTTCCAAAATTCTAGTCTACATAATTTGCTCAGAACGTGGAATGCTATCTATTAGAGTTTGTTTTTACCATTTGGTTGTTGTGGTTCTTACAGGATCTGTTGGTCTTTAATCCTTTTCGTTTCATGTAAAGTTCTGGCGCATGCTAATATCTTCTTGTCATCCTCAGATTCCAAATTGGTTGGAAGGTGAACAATCTGGTTCCACAAAAGATAATCCTTTCCCTTTACCGGATACATACCTTGCATCTAAGCAGAAAAAGGCATGTTCAAACAGTGTCATCCGGGCATTTAATAATATTGGGTGGTTTTGCTTTCCGACTCAATTTTTATCTGACCGTGTTGATCATATGTTTTGTTGAACTCTCAGACTAAAAGCTTGGATGAAGTTAAGCAAATGTTGAAGGAATCTCAACTTGAAGAGACCAGGAAACGGGAGCTGTCAAGTGCTCTCCATGCATGTTTCAAGGACTGGTTATATGGTAATGTCTGGTTATATGTTGAATGTTTTTGCACAAAGATGTAGAAAAATCCATCTTTTTCTTCAAAATATTTTATCTTTACGTCTTTACACGCTCTACCTGTTTGCTGTGCTATTAATTCATAATAGCGATAGTTGGCATTCTCATCACCCATGCACAGATATTTGATTGCATCTCGATAATGTTTAGGTCCCCCGCCCCAGTTTGGTTTATTCGTTTGTTCCTAGATGATCATGTAGAACATGGATGCATTGCATTCTAATTCTCGATTTTCTATGCATTTCAGCTTCAGGCAACATCCGCCAACTTTATTGCTTACACGGTGAATGAGAGAACGGCTATGACTGATTCCCAATAGTTGAAGCACTTCTTGCTGTTTTTTTTTCTTTTTTTATCCTGATTCCATTGGCGGCTGGGACTGGATGCTGTCAAGTTTGCCACTTCAAACTGCTTCAAAGGTTGAAGCTTGTGTAGACTGCAATAGACACAAAATAAGGTCATCTTCTTGTGCTGTATTTTGTGACTAAATCATAGTATGTTGTAACTGTAGAATAATGTTTGTTAGATTCAAATTCCAGGTATGTGAATGATCAAAATGAGGGTTGAATCTCAATTAAGAATCTTTGAACACTTTGTGTTCATGTTATTGGGTGTTTTGGAATGAGGGATTTCAACTCCTCGAAATTCGAAACCACCCATTTAGAATCCTGAGGGAGATTTGTAGGGAATAACATTCGGCGGTTCGTATAAAAAAATCATTTTTTTGAATAAAAGAGGGACCCAACCGAATTCATACACACAAATGTTTCGGTCCGGTCCGGCCGCTTGGTTTTAAACGATTGGAACATGTAATTTGTTTATTTTTGTTTTTTTTTTGTCAGAAAAAGATAATATTATTAGTAAAAGTGAAGGTACCAGAGGTACCAGAAGTTACAAAATGAGATGAGAAATACAGTTTGTCATCCAATCCTGAAAACTCGCTTCGCCCTCCAACAGGTCGAAGATTTTACTCCAACTCCACATTCTAGCTTTAATACCACCTAACATCTTATCCATCTCCCAATTCTTGCTCTCGAATCTGCTTTCATTCCTCCCTTTCCATATAAGCCAGGTAGTGCACGCCCAAAGTACCGAGAGAAACTTCGAACTGATCTTCCTTGTCCCAAGGTTTGAGAAGGCTTCAAAGTGTGCTTCGACATTGTCGATTCGAACTGAAATATCTCCGAAGGTCGATCTATTCCAGTCTTTCAGATCGTCCTTTAATTTTTTCAATTTTTCTTTAAATACAAAGCAACTCCGCCAGAAAGGATAAAATTTCCTCCCTCGCCACTTTGACCCAATAAATCGTCCAATTTTAAATTTAATGCACAGCCGAAAGCATTTTCACGTGTGGGTGGCGAAAAGTGTCTCAGTTGAGATGCAGCCGCCTCGCAGTAATTGAAGACCTCGCAAGTCTCCGGAACAACCAGATCATCCTCGAGATTTGGCACGGCTCCGTCATGATTAACGGACTCGGATTTTTGAAATTCTGATGTTGTTGTTGCCGGAGAATTCTCAATGACCGCATCCGCCGGGAGTAGAGATGTGCTGTCCCATGACCAATCCGTGTCTGATTCCTCTTCACAGTCGTTTACCTTCTCATGTTCATCTAATTTGACTTGCACTTCCTCGATTCTGATCTTGAATTCTGCTCCATCAACCCGGCAGGACATGATTCTATCAATGGAGCTAAGTCCCGTCGAGATTTGGATGAAAGCTTCATCCAATCTTTCTCTCTTCCTTGTACTATCATCGATTTTAAGAACCAATCCCATTTTTGCAGCCGCCACATTGAAGAATCTTGTATTCCATGCTTGGAGTGGAACCCCGAGCCACCTAGTCCAGATAATCCGTTGATGTTGAACGTCAACGTAGCTCCACGGTCTACACCATTGGAACCAAAACTTGTTCCACTCCTGAAGATCCTGAATCGTCTCTTCAACTGTTTTCTCACCGAGACTCTGAATAAGCACTAGATTTCCTCCCATCGTTGTGACTTTAAGTAGTCCACTGCATTCACTATTAATTTCCTCTTTTACTTCTTCCCATGCAAAATCATTTTTAATGATACCTGTGAAGGTGCCCGCGAGCCATTCCTTCTCCTCTTCCAAGACTTCAAACTGAAATACTTCATCCATCGGCGGTATTTCAGCTTTCTTCCCTGACAGAACTTGAAGGAAAGAAACCCCCACTTTCCTCTTATTGTCATGAGTTACTTTGGTCAGTTCTTGTGACGATTGGTTCGGCATTTTCTTCTCTGTTTCCAATCGATCGACCCTCTGTCTTGTTCTTTGGAATCTAGGTTTATACACTCTAATTTTAAAACTTCCAATCCAAAGATTGTTGAGGTCTTCCAATAAGACCTATTCCTCATCTACATTGTCAAACCGAACGAACCCAAAAGGATTACCTTTTTTGTCACGTTTTGTAGGGCAGTAGACGTCGATCGGTTTCTTTACCGTACCAAATTTTCGCATCAAGAAATCGACACTGCACTCCTCGGGGATATTATGGAAGAAGAAGGTGACCACTCCATACTTCGCTCCTGTCGCCGGGGCTCGAACTGTTCCGGAGCTTCTTCCTGTAACAACTCTCCAATGAGAAGTTTTTGATATCCGAGGGTTTGGATGGAACTTCTGTCTTGCCGGAAAACTCTCGTGCCGAGAAGGGCCCGACCCTTTCCTTCTCACCTCTCTCCACTCTCCCTCCATTAGCTGCGCGTCTGCTGTTGCTGTTGTGGGTCTGTTCGAAGGTTCTGCTGCCTCGGTCGGGTGGTTGTTGTCCTTCCTTCAGTGGGTCGTTTTGTCGAGCACTTGGGGGGAATGTTTTCTGGGTATGGTTGAAGCGTGGGTGTGCTGTTATGGAGGTGTTAGGGGGTTGGGCTGTTGGCTGCTTCTGCTGCCCCGGTTGTTGGGTCTTTTGGTGGTGTGGCTGGTGGTTTTGGGGCGGCGCTGCTGTCATTCTCTTGCGGCCTCCATACGCCTACATGATTTTAGAGAGAGAAAAAATTGGGACTCGTTTTGATTCAATCGTTCTCTTTTGTAATTTGTTTATTTTTGCACCAACCATAAAAGGATAACATTCCGAATTTTCAAATGGATAATCTCTAAATTAATTTCAAATTTGTGTTTCAACCAAGAAGAGTGAGGTTGTAACCTAATTGAGGCGAATATTATTATATTTTATTCATACGTGAAAATATTTTAATAGTAGATTTGGTATTTGATTTAATTTTGAATACTAAATTCGATTTGATATTTGATAAATGTTATTTTCAAATTATTCAATTTGATTTGAGTATATGATTCATGTTAGGGCAAATTGCATGAAAATACCTCACTTTATACCAAATTTCGGTTTTTTGACAAACTTTTTAATTGTAGCAAGAAATTGAACGACCTTTCAATTTATTGCAATTGGCATCCCCGGTGTTTTTCCAGCCAAACGTGGCAGCCGGAATGCCAACGTGGCATCAAAAATGCCAAATCACCCCCCCTCCCCCTCCCACGTCACCCCCTCTCTCTCTTCCCTATCCCCTTTCACCCTCCCCCCGTCAGCTCTCTCCCTCTCTCTCACTTCCTCCACTGCCACCACAACCGCCCAAATCCGCGCCTTATCGGCGGCAGCAACCACCATGTCTCTCTCACAGACACGAGACACCCAAAGTACCCCACCTTTTTGGCGGCAGCAACCACTGCCACCATCTTCCTCCGCCTCATCTCTCTCCACATCTCACCATCACATAGGACACACCACCGACGACAACAGTGGTCGGATGAAGCCAACCTCTGTTGCTTCCTTCTCCCGGCCTCTCTCTCTCACTCTGACTCAACGACAAACACCCAAAACTACCGCAGACTTCATCCCCATTCCTCCTACAAAACCCTAGATCTCATTTTCTAGGACCTCCGTCTGCTCGCTTCCCCTTCCCCCATCCCCCACTGCCGGCGAACGAGGACCGACATTTTTCTGGGACCTCCACCGCGCAAGGTTTTCCGGCGGCGGAGTGTACGCAACGAGGGCGGTGGAGGAAGTGAGAGAGAACGAATCTCTTGGCTAAGGCGAACTCGCCGCCGCCGCTCGATTCCTTTTCTCTCTCTCTAAGCAAATTTCAGATACCAAATTTTAGGTAATGGCGCCCTAGTTCTCATGGCTGAGGCATTTTCTGGGACCTCCCACCGCTCGACATCGTTCTTTGGCTGGAGCCGTCTCCTGAAAATCGGCGCCGAGAATCGAGTGGAGGAGAGAGAGGGGGGGGAGGAAGTGGCGACAGTGGGAAATGGGGGAAGGGGAAGTGTCCGACGGAGGTGAAAGAGCCGGCGGTTGTGGCGGCGATTGTGGCAGATCTGGGCGGTTGTGGCAGTGGTGGAGGAAGTGAGAGAGTGAGGGTGAGAGCCGATAGGGAGAGGGGGAATCGGGAAGGGGGATGGGGAAGAGAGAGAGAGGGGGTGACGGGGAGGAGAGGGGAAGAGAAAGAGAGAGAGAGGGTGACGTGGGAGGGGGAGGGGGTGTGATTTGGCATTTTTGATGCCACGTTGGCATTTCGGCTGCCAAGTTTGGCCGGAAAAACACCGGGGATGCCAATTGCAATAAATTGAAAGGTCGTTCAATTTCTTGCTACAATTAAAAAGTTTGTCAAAAAACCGGAATTTGGTATAAAGTGAGGTATTTTCATGCAATTTGCCCTTCATGTTATTCAATTTGATTTGAAATTCTATAGAGAAAAATATATAAAATAATATATATATATATATATTTAATATTTTTACCTAATAAACACACATATAATAAATGTTCAATTGATGATTTGTAAATTTACTAAAAACTAGAACAAATTTATGCAATTTATAAAATTAATTATCTCAATAATAATTTATGAAGTATTAAAATAAAAGTAAATCAAAAAATAACGGTAATGAAGACTAAACGTGAGTGATGCTCATATAAAGTATATAACATAATATATTTCCTTTTTTCCTCTCTCTATATATTGGAAATGGATCATGTAGTACCAATTTTGGACCATATATTTTGTCCATGTGACGTACCAAGAACACGACATGTGGCAAAGGCCTTCTAAGGTCTTACAATGTAAAATACACACAGAGATAAAATAGAAATAAAAATTCAGAATATAATATTAATCAAATCAAATGTTTGTATGCCAAGAGTGTGGAATTATGTCATTAAGTATTTGAGTCGTTTTGGTAAAAAACATCCGAGTTTTTGGACCGAAATCACATTTCTGTTTCACAAAATAGTTAAAAGAAAATTTTTGAACTGACCCTAAAATGGCCTCAAAGTCGATATAAATAGAAGCACGAACTTAACTAAAATCTTAACATAAGAATAAAATTGAGCTTCACTCAATTAAAAAAATGGGATCTTAATTCTTAACTGGAATCCAACATCAAGTTAGAATTCTAATCAAATCAAAGGATGAAATTGAATTGAATTACAACAAAAATCTCGAATTGGTCACCAAGTAGCTTAGTCTAGAAGCACAAAAACGCAATTAACAAATAATTGTCTCTGCTTAACCAGAATCACAGAGAAACACAAGAAACAAAGGCTCAAAGTGACCAGTTCATGTGGTGGCCGGAGGAATCATAGCCACCGGACGGCTCGAGTTCATGGCGTCGTCCGTCGCCCGGTCGAGCCAACCCTAGGTCCATGCTGTACGGAGTGTTGGTAGGGTGAGAATGAGAAATCTGCCCCAACCCCATATCAGGGGGCATCTCATGGAGGGAGTGATCACCTTTGAAGTCCCATGAAGGGCAGGAGGAGTATCGACCGACGGGGGTGCCGGGGTCCACTCCGGCTGCACCATTGGCAGCGGCAAGAAAGCTGCTGACCCCAAGATCCAAGGCTTGGCTTCTCGAGCCCCATGGCTCGTTTGACAGAAGAGAGAGAGCACTGGTGGAGTCGGAGATTCCACTGAAACAGTCCTCTGCAGCGGCGTAACTCGACCTAGTTGTGGAGCCTTGCAGAAGATTGGGTGGAGAAGCTTGTGAGCTCATCTGCCATGGAAGCTGGAAGTTTCCCGTGCTCGTGGTTTGGTCTGCAAGCCCGCGTTGTTTTGATGAGTCCGGCCACGGATCTCTTCCACCGAACGTGGAGTAGGCGCTGAAGTCCGTCTCCAGACCTCCTCCAGTCAACACTGAAGGAGAAAGGCTTGCATAGCGCGATGATAGTAAAGGGCCCGGAGGCGGCTTCCTCCTCCGCTCGTTGTGGCCAGCAAGGCGCCTCCGGCAACTCCTTTTTCCTTGGTCGAATTCTGGCAATTGATGGAACCTGAGAAAGGCAAACACTGGAAAGGTTTAGTTCCAAGAGTATGCAGACATCAAAATCTTGTTTATTAGATAAACATAGGTTAGACTGCATCAAAATTTGTTGCAGCCATTGCCAGTAATATGGTAAGATATTAGTGCAGAAACTGGCAACTTTTAGGAACTATACAAGCTGCAGACCATAGCTAAGTCGACTAGGAAACGAGACGCTAAAATGATGGCCGTGGTAGAAACATATACACATCGGCATTGACATGAGTCGACAAAATCTTGACAAGAGGTCGAGTTATACACAAACAGTTACTCTTATCAAACAAACTCAGCAGCTTAAAATCATTTTCCAGCACGAAATATGATGGCTAGGTTATTGAAGAAGCATCATCATAAATTCAGAGAGTAAGTTATAATAATATCTTAGTCTTCCACCACTTGAAATGTACCATCTCAGAAAACTCAAATACGAAATCATGTAACATGACGATCAACAATTCTCATCTAAGTATATGGTGTTTATATCTACTCAATGCAAGGTCAGAGACTTCACTATGAAGCTTATAATCCTAACCAAAATAGTTAAACATTATAAGACAAGGACCACCAAGAAGCAGGATAATATCAATGATATATACTTAATACCATGTTGATGTGTTTAGGCAACCACTAAACCCCAAAAACAACATTATATCATATCCAATTCAAGATAACTTTTTTTTTCCCATCTCCTATCAGTCCACAAAATATAAACTCACAGTCCCACAACATCATAGCCAATAATGCCCAGACAAATAAAAATAAAGTTGGAGCACCACATCACAACAAAAAAAAGGAAAAAAAAAAACAAAATACAAAAAACTTGTGTCCTAAAGCAAATGATTCACATAATGTACATCACATCAACTCCTTCAAAAGCAGCAGCAAAAGAAAACAATTCCGCAGACCACAAAATCTTATCTGTGATAAAGTAAGATTATGCATTACATGTGTGTCACATCACGATTCCAGATGATCAAAAAATGAATCTTGAAAATGACAAAACAAATAAATTTGCAAAATTTTTTTATAGAAGAAGAAGAAGAAGAAGGTGACCTGCTGCACTGCTGGCAAAACCTTTGCTCAAGGCCAGCAACAATCACCATTGGAGACTTTGAGTGCTCACCACAAACTTTGTGCCTACAATAATAAGCCTTGGAATCACTCAGATCTACCATACACCCCTCCACCTGGCATCGAGGCGGCTGCCCTCCCTGCACCACCGCAGTCCTTCCCTTCTTGGCCGGAGAGCGCGGCGGCGCCGCCTCCTCCTCCTCCCCACCACCAATTCTTGAACCCACACCTTCAAAGTAGATTTTCTTGCCAAACTTCAAGCCATTGATCGAGTCAGCCCCACCACCACCTGATGAAGAAGAAGAAGAGGATGAGCCCTTTTCCATTTTCTTGATGGCTACACCACCTCTCTCATATCTGCTCAGTTGAAACACACATGCATAATAAATGAATAAAGATCGGATTTTTTTTTCTTTTGGGAAAGAAGGGAAAGAGAAAACAGTTGAGGGCAATTGTAAAGGGGGTCCGGGAAACAATAGTTTTCTTGGAAATTTTCAAGCAATAATCAACAGAATTATTGATTTTCTTGAAATGGGTGTGTGTGTGTGGTGTAACGTAGAGAGACCTGACAAATGGGCCATGGTGCCAGCTTGGGGAGTGTGAAGCAGAGAAGTAGTGTTTCTCTTTCTCTCTCAGCTTCTGCCAAAAATAATTGCAAGGGGAGGAGACAGTTTCCTGGAATTTTTGATTGCTTTTTGGGACTTCCCTTAGCTACTTTTTCGGTCAATAACTCAACTGTCGTTTTTCCTTGTAGCCTTTTTTCTGCTGCTGCTCTCTCTCTCTCTCAAGATTGAAATTACACAACCAGCTCTTCCTTTCCTGTAATATGTTGTTTGTGATGTCTGACTTAAACTTCATTTACTCATTTCAGTGGTGGGGGCTGCTAGCTAAGGACGATGATCTCTCTCTCTTTTTCTCTCTCTGGGTGAACCCCTGAAGATCTATTTCTTTATACTATATACAAAGATTTCCATTTAACTAAAATATTGTGATATTTAAGTTCCTTTTGTATTTATAAGGGGATGAGCTAGAGTGCCCTATATTATTGTGCGTGTCCATTTTAATAAAAATTAATTATATATTAAATAAGTGAAGCATGAGTTCCACAAAAAATAAAAATTATAAAAATAATAATAAGTGCAATTATTTCTAAAAATAAATTAGAAAAATGTTTTGGGGACAGACTAAAATGAAAAGAGAAGAAGATGTTTGAGAACCAGATGGGGGTATTATATTTAGGGCAAATTGCATGAAAATACCCCACTTTATTTCAAATTTGATTTTTTGACAAACTTTTTTTTTTGTTGCAAAAATTTGAACGAGCTTTCAATTTTTTGCAATTTCCGTCCGGCGATACCTTCCGGCCAAATTAACTTATGGGTTTTGCTTGCGTGTCATTAGTATCTGATGTGGCTAATGACATGTAATGAGTCTGAAAGGCGTGTATTTAACAAATACTTAATTTGAAAGAAATCCCCAAACGACGCCGTTTTGTGTTGAGGAAATCAAGAGGCAAACGACATCGTATGCAATTAGGGCGGTAAAATTCGGAGGGAAGTGACGACCTTCCTCATAATCTCAAGTATTTGCCAAAATCGAAACCTTTACTCCCATGGTAACTTAGAATTCTGAATAAAGTATTGCTTGATTCCATACTTGAAGAATAGTTTAATCTTCAGTTTTTTGTCCTTTCGTCATTAACCCTTTGTGGAGGTGGTCCCAACAACACGAGGAGCACAGTAATTGCGAGAGGAATGGGGGACAGGTAGGGCTTTATTCTTTTTCTGAATAAAGTATTGCTTTGGGTTTTTATTGTGTGTAGTCGATTCTAGGGTTTATTGTGATTTGCTTCTGTTTGTTTGGGTTTATTTACAGTTCATTTGGCGTCTACATTCACCATGGTGGTAAATTCGTGCATTTTGATAATAAAGATGTATATGTTGGGGGTGAATGTGAGGGAACTTTTAACCATGATCCAGATAGATTTGGGTATTTCGATGTTGAAGATTTAGTTAAGAATTTGGGTTATGGCTGTTGGAAAAAGTTGTGTTATCAAATTCCTAGAACCCCGACATTTAGAGTCCTTAAAAATGATAACAATTGCATGGAAATGCTTGGTTATCTTAATCCATATCAGAGAGTGTTGCATGTTTATGTTGATGGTGGGATTACATCAACCCAAGATCCTTCTGAAAAAAAAACTTGAGGGTGAGAGTAGTAGTACGGCTGTTGAGGGTAAGAATGTTGAGGGTAATGGTAAGGATGAGGCTGCATTGACAGGTTTTGAGGCTGGGAACCAATATAAGTGCATTGACAGATGATGAAGAGTATGAGAAGTCAAGGAAAAATGTTAAGGCTAAAAGGAATGTGTTTGACTTGGTCGATCAGGAGCCTGAGAAAGGGATGGGATTCAATCTTATTTATGAACATGAGAATGCTGAGTCTGAGTATGCAAGCTCCAATGAGCATGACTCTGCATCTACAGATGAACAGCTTGAGGGCAAGAGAAGCAGGAAGTTCAAATCCACCTATGACCCTAAGACGAAACCGAAAAAGCTTACTCTGCAACTAGGCATGAGATTTTCAGATGGGTTTGAGTGCAGGGAAGCTCTTAGGGATAATGCTATAGCAAATGGCAAACACATCAGGTTTGGGAAGGTTACAAAGAGCAGTTGCAGAGCCACATGCACACCACCTTGTAAATGGACAGTATTTGCATCTCTTGTACAAGCTCAGGATACTTTCATGATCAAGACATATTTCCCCAAGCACACTTGTACAAGGAAAACCAATAACAAGCTTGTCAGTGCTAAGTGGATAGCAACCAAGTACCAAAATATTTTTAGGGTTCAACCCAATTTGCCTATTAAACTGTTAGGTGAGGACATTAGGAATAGGTATAAGACAATTGCAAGTAGAGACAGATTGTATAGGGCAAGGTCTATTGCCCAAGAGATGATAAGAGGGTCTGTTGAAGGGCATTATGCATTGCTGAGGAGGTATGTAGCTGAATTGATGAGGGTTGACAAGGAAGGGACTTATAGGTTATTATTGGGTGAGGGGGCAGTCTTCAAAGGCTTGTATATTGGACATAGTGCACTGAGACATGGCTTCAAGAAGAGCTGTAGGCCTATCATAGGCCTTGATGGCTGCTTTCTAAAGACCTACTTAGGTGGAATTCTCCTAGCTGCTGTTGGAAATGTAATTATATCTTCTATTTGTATCATAGTCTTATACTGATTATGCATTTATTTGTCAGTGATCTAACTGTTGTTTCATGTTTACACTTAGGATGGGAACAACCAAATGTTCCCAATTGCATGGGCAGTGGTGGAGGTTGAGAATGAAAGCTGCTGGAACTGGTTTTTGGAGATTCTGCTCCAAGATCTAGCTATAACAGATGGCAATGGATGGAGCTTTATTTCTGATCAACAAAAGGCATAAGACCCTAAACTTATTTAACAGATTGTAATGTTGTCCAAATCATATGTCATTAACTGCTTATATTTTTGTTATGTAGGGATTAATGAATGCTGTTAGCAAATTAGCACCCATGGCTGAGCACAGGAATTGTGCCAGACATGTCTACATGAACTGGAAAAAATAACACAAGGGTTCTTGCTTGAAGAACATTTTCTGGAGCATTGTGAAGAGCACATCTGTGGAAGAGTATAAGCTGAAGTTAGAGGAGCTGAAGGCAGAGAATGCAACTACATATGAGGACTTCATATCAAGAGATGTGCAACGTTTCTGTAAGGCTTTCATTTCATTGCATCCATGTAGTGATATGATAGACAACAACATAGCTGAGACTTTCAATGGATACATAGTAGCAGCTAGGGGCCTGCATGTTATACATATGTGTGAGCAGATAAGAAGGGATCTAATGGTTAGGCAGGTAGAGAAATTGAATTTGATGGATAAGGTTACTGATCGGGTATGTCCAGCCATAATGAGGGCTCTTGAAAAAACGATGAGTAAGAGTGTGGCTGCTTATGTATTCCCTAGCATGTCCAAGAAATATGAGGTGAGTTTCAACGGGAGGGCTTTTGTTGTTGATGTGAATGCAAGAAGCTGCACATGTAGGGAATGGGATGTTACTCAAATACCTTGTCTTCATGCATGTGCGGCCATTAACTTTGAGGGTGAGGTACCATCTGCATATGTGCATGACTACTACACAGTTGAAAGGTATCTAGAAGCATATAAGTATGCCATAGAGCCTCTGGTGAGTGAGGAGATGTGGCCCGAGGCTGAGGGACACACTGTGAAGCCACCACTGATTAGGAAGTTACCGGGTAGACCTAAGAAAGTTAGGAAAAGGGACCCTGAAGAAGATCCAAAAAATCCACACAAGTTGAAGAGGTTTGGTCTACGGATGACCTGTACAAACTGCCAACAAAAAGGTCACAATGTGAAGACTTGTAAGAATGAGAAGGCACCACCTAAGCCCAAGGTATTTGCTCTATTGTATTACTTCTTTCTTGCTAGTAGTTTAAACATGGGCAAATGGGAGATAGACAAAATGATCACTCTTAATTTTTTCTTGAATCAGGGCAAGAGAGGGAGGCCAAGAATTCATCCAATCGAATCTCAAAGACCAAAGAAAAGTAAGGGTGAGCAGACAACAACATCAAGTGAACAAATCCAAACAAGGCAGAGGAAAGGCTGTATTGTGAGTACTTTTATTGTTGTTTAAGAATTCTCATTTCATAGATCAACTCTAGAGTACTAATATTTGTAAATTGTTAACTTCAGCCTCCTAGGAGTACAAGATTTCAGGATCAAAACCAAGGTTCTTCACAAAGCACTGTGACAGGAAGCAAAGAAGGGCCCTCAACCCAAGAAAGCATGAATCCAACTGGGAATTAGATGATGCATGTTTTGATGTAGTAGACATGGTTTTTTTGTAAACAAGTTATGGATGTTTTGTGTATAAACTTGTGAACAAGTTATGCATCCCATTTTGATGTAACAGATAGGGTTTTTTAGACCCTTTTTAATGCCTATCTACATGTGTTTTGTGGCTACATATTTTTTCTTAGTCTTACAATTCAATATCCAAATAACAACACTAACAAAGTAAACAAGAAAGTGAAAACAGGAGTTGTTTGCATTAAATAGCAAAGAAATGCTCAACAACCAAATACATTTGTCATCATCAACCACACCAACTTCCAACCAAAATTGACATAAAATGCTACATAGATTGCCATCATCTACCACATCAACTACATCCTAAACCCAACCAACAAACACTAGTACAACAACAAATACAAACGCCATACACAGTAGCTTCATCCTTTTCTCCACACATTGAATTTGAATCCCAAGTTTCTTGAACTCATCTTCACTTTCTGAGAGTGCTATATCTTCTGCATACCCAATGGAGGTGTTTTTGCCTTCCTTTTTTTTCCTCTGTCGGACAAGTTCTTCCAATGCCAAGTCCCTTTCGAGCTTCATCTTCAGGAAGCAATTCTTGTAATACGCCGATAGAACGGGATCAACCCATTCCCAATACTTGCAATCACCAAGACGACCACGTCGACGGCAGTGGTAGTAGCGCCGCTCCGGATTAGTGACACTATTTGAAGCCTGTAAGATGCACGGCTCCGGTTCTTTGCATCTGTAGAACCTTTCAGGTAAGGGGAAATGGGATGAGCTCATTTGTCCCGTTTGAGAAGAAGAATCCATTGATTAATAGATTTTCGCTGCAAATGAGAACTTGTGGAAGAAGACTTCGAACTGAGACAAATTGTGAGTGAAAATGGTTGATTTGAAGCCCTAATCGATATATGTATTAAATTATAAATTGTAATTTGGTTCAAATCGATTAAAACGACGTCGTAATATGTAAATTAGAGATGACGTAGTTTCATCAGCCGGTAAGACTAGCCACCTCAGCTATACGGGAATCCACATCAGCAATAATTTGGCCGGAAGGTATCGCCAAACAGACATTGCAAAAATTGAAAGCTCGTTCAAATTTTTGCAACAAAAAAAAAGTTTGTCAAAAAATCAAATTTGAAATAAAGTGGGGTATTTTCATGCAATTTGCCCTTATATTTATTGCTCCCTCGTTTCATCTTTTACTATCCATATTATCATTTTAATTTGTCTCATATTTTGATATCTATTTTTATTTTTAGTAAAAACGAGTGAAACCCTTCACTTTAATTATTTTAACACTCACATAAAATAACATACTCTTATTCCACTCACAACAAACTCAACCACTTTATTAAAACTTATGTCACTCTCAGATGAATACTAGAAGGTGGGATGAAAGGAGTATTTAATAAGGAGTATTATTTTTTATAAAAATAAAATTTATTATAATATTATGAATTATGTTTAATTTTTTATTTAAAAAAAATAAAATTTAAAAAATCATACACCCTCCATTCCTCAACAATCTTCCTAAAGGGAAACGACACCCATTTAAAGAAAAACTAGTTGTATGTTAGGTGAGTGGAGAAAAGGTCCCACAAATTAATAAAAAAAAAAATGGTGATAACTAATGGAGTTATTTTCAAAAATGATGAATCTATTAGTAGCAATGTGTGTAAATATGTGAGTATTATAAGAGTGATACTTAGTATAATTATTTCCAAAAATAATGGATCTATTAGTAGCAAATAGCAATGTGTAAATATGTGAGTATTATAAGAATGATAGTTAGTATAATTATTTCCAAAATAATTTTGTGTGATTAGGATAAAGTATAAGAGCATCTGCAACGGTTACACGATAGCAGCCTATAGAATTTCGGTTAAGTTATTGTTTGGAGATTCGCTTGAAATCGCGGTTGTTCGAATATCGGAATAGGTAACAAGGATGGCAGCGGAAAATCCATCCCTCGGTTCTTCCGGAAAATCATATCTTTGTCGCCTAAATTTTCGACTTCATCGCCGGCAACTGCCTTACACTCTGCCTAGGATTTTTGATTTATGAGAGTATAATTTTGATTTTTTATTTTGGATTTGTTTAGAATATTCAATTGATTTTGATTTCAAGGGCATTGTTTGTTTCGTTTTTTCTCTGAAAATCGGCGGTGGACGGCAATGCTATGTTCGTTGATGACGGTTTTTTGTTCGCGGGTCGGTGCCTGCTCGCAGATCCAGTCGCGGTCATGCCACAGCCTTGCACATTGGTGAATGTTGATGCTTCATCGGCGGCGGAAAATGTTGTTTTTTCTTATCTCTGCCCTTCAACTGTGCTGTCTCGTTACTTATTTTCTCTCCGTCGCTCCATATCCCCTTTTCTGTCTATTTTCCAATTCACATTTATTATGCAGTCTAACATTTTTATTATTCATATTTTGTAAGTAAAAATTATGTTATGTTCATTGAAAAACTATGTGAAAATTTGTGATTATTCGTTACGTAATAATTATATATTCATGAATATTATTATTCATATTTGATTTAGAATTGTAAACATATTTAACATAAACATTTTGATATTTGATTCAGAATTGTAAAAATATTTAATAAAGCATTTTGAACAAGCTTAAAAACATTACGAACTTCTAAATAAAATATTTGAATTTTTCTTTCTGACATAAAATATTTGACATAAAACATTTTCAAACAAATGTAAAAAATTACGAACATTTAAAATAAAATATTCGAATTTTTTTTTGCTGACATAAAATATAGAACTTTTCGAACAAGCCTAACAAAATTACGAACATCTAAAATAAAATATTCGAATTTCTTTTGCTAATATAAAATATGGGTAATTGCCTGTAAATTCATAAATTTACCCGAAATTGGTTTTTGCTCCTATTTTGAAAACTTTTAAATACATAACCTTTTGTTTTTGTCTCAAATTTATTTGGTGATCGATTTTTTCTTACACTATCATTAGAAATGACACGATGGCACATTTATGATATGTAGAAAAAATATAATAAAAATAATAAAAAAATATCCACATCATCATCTTCCCCAATCTCCCCCACTCCCAAACCCTAACTTCTCCTTCCCCACCCGTTGTCGCTGCCTGCCGCCACCACACACCGGCGCTCGTCGCCCCCTCCCCCTCCCCACCTCGGCACTGCCACTTCCCATCTAAATAAAAATGTATAGATAAAAATCGAAAATTTATGAGAAACTTTATTCGATTACTATGTAATAGGCTATTACAAAATTGACCTTTTTATATATAAAAATGGTAATAAATTCGAATAAAGCTCATCCATCAAATTTGAAATATGAATGTCTAGGATTCATTCTTTATTCTCTACATATTTGTTTTTCTTTATTGAACTTTTCTATATATATATATATATATATATATATATATAGAGGTGGGCTAAAATAAAAACAGTTTTTTTTGTATAAAATAGGAACGAATCTGATCCATTGATTTGTCTAGATCCTATGGCCAGATTTCATCCTAATTTGTAGCCTACAATTACACGCCCAAAATATGTGAGGATATTGTTGTCATTTTAATTATTTATAAATGGTTACCATAATCTTTTTAAGTACTAACATGTTATTTCCATATCCAAACAAATCTTTGTATCTTAAATACTAGCCTAAACGTGAAATCTCCTTAAATCTGGAACGCAATTGTTGATAGACGCAAATCTTTATATACCTTAAATCTAGAACGTAATTTTTCATTAATTTAATTCATACATAATAAATTGGTAATTCAAGTTACGAATTTCATGAACCACACTATACTACAACACGAATTCGTCATATTTTAACGTGGATTCAGAATACCTCTTATCCTTTGATAAAGTTTGTCATCAATTCATACATAACAAATTAGTAATTCACGATAGAAGTAAATATTAATAGCTACGAATATCCCATGATTTTAACTATTGTATAACACGGTCTCAGAAATCCTCTGGTGATTTGATAACATTTTTCATTAATTCATACATAACAAATTGGTAATTCAGGATACGAATTTTATGAACCACGCTATAATACAGCACGAATTCGTCATATTTTAACATTGATTCAGAATATCTGTAATCCTTTGATAAAGTTTGTCATCAAACAAATTAGTAATTCACGATAAAAAGTAAATATTAATAGCTACGAATATCCATGATTTTACCTATAGTATAAAACGGTCTCAGAATACCCCTGATGATTTGATAACATTTTTCATTAATTCATACATAAGAAATTGGTAATTCACGATACGAATTGCATGAACTACGCTATAATACAACATGAATTCGTTATATTTTAACACGAATTCAGAATACCTATAATCATTTGATAAAGTTTGTCATCAATTCATACATAAGAAATTAGTAATTCATGATAAAGTTTATCCAAAAAACTCTCCTCGCCAACACCACCACCACCACCTGCATCAGGGAGCCTTCCCTGCATCAATAGCTACCTCATTAAATTGCTCAGCCTCTGGTCCAAATATAACAATTTGTTCCAGAATAACTCCAACACCAAACCCCCCGCTTCAATTTCATTGTTCTTCCTGTCCTTCAACCTTTTGGTGTTCCAATTTTTGAACAAAGAGAAGTGCATGAACCTACAAGTGCATTGAATCATTTGAACGCCAATAAACAAATCTAACATTCTCCACTTGTTCTCATAGCATTTTCTCCTTATTCCGAGCAAGTTAATGACCCTGGGTAGAATACAGTCACCCAAACTTTACGACCCACCACATACACATTTTACAAAATTAAATTCATACAATTAATATTTTTAATTCATAACATCAATTTTGACGAATTATTACAAAACTCAAACAATCTTTATCAACAAAAGGTGAAAAGTTCATGGTTAACCCATTTTATTTTAAATCGCATACAAAACACAAAATTATTTCATACCACAAACAAAATTTAAAAAATACTCGTTCATTTTCGACTCACCCGGCGAATTAGATTTCGTAAAAGGATAAACCCAAAGTTCCTCCTAGTCGCTCTGAATTGCAGGCCAAATATCGACGGCGAAGTTATGAAATCAGACGGTCTACAATTCCTACACACACCTGGTTTCGAATGGAAGTATCGAATCGCTGTAGATGGCGGCCGTAAATCTCACTATTATGAGGTTGACCAGAGAAGACGAGAAGAGCAAGCACAACTAGGGCTCAGTTCAAAATGGCAATGAGAGAGAGAAAGAGAGAGAGACCGATGCAAAATGAAAAATCAAGTTAATTGCTATCAGATATGGAAAATCTTATTTTCCATATTTAATTGGCATCAATTTCGAAATCGATTGGTAGGAGACGGAAGTTATACAATTTAAATGCCCATTTTGTCCTTTAGTAATTAAAATGCACGAATTGAAGGCACAATATTTATGAATCCCGGATGCACAATAAAAACAGATCTGAGCCATTAATTTATCAAGATCAATGGTCTTAAATCATTCCTATTTTATACACTAAGGGGTGTTTTCACCCTAGCCCTACCCTATATATATATATATATATATATATATATATATATATATATATATATATATATATATGGTGCGGTTCTAGTGAGAACCACAATTTTCGTGAGAACATGAGAATCATTAAAATTACTGCATCTGCTATACAAATTAACATTCGCTATTAAATTTACTGGATTAGAATAAAATAATATATTTGCTCCCTTCATGATTCGAACCCCAGGTTCTGCATTCATCCATCAAGATGATGCATCCACCGTAGATCTTAATGATTCAATAACTTAAAATGGTTATCCATTCTTATTTTTCGTGAGACACTGAGTACAATGAATAAGACGTATATATTGATGAACAAGGGCCACAAGGTAGTGTATACTGATGAACAACGAAATTTAAAAAATTGGTAATGAATAAGACATATAAATTGATGAACAAGGCAATATATACCGATGAACAATGCAGTATACATTGATAAATAACGAAATTTAAAATATTTCGCTCCCTTCAGGATTCGAACCTTGAGAAAAAAAATTATCCCTCTAGATACAATATCAGCCATATGATTCATGAAATAAACGCACGAGATCGTGTCTTAGGTCTCACTAAAAATAAGGGGTCTCATTGGAGTGCTCCCTTAGATAAAGAATAAAGACCACTCCCTTAGATAAAGAGTAAAGACCAAATCATGTGCGTCGATCTTACTTAATCTAAGGGTGATTATTTAACCTTTAATTATGATTTTATTTCATTTATTTTATATAATAAAGGTTAGGTTTGTCATTTTGTATTTTCTTCTCCCAACTCATTCTCTCTCTCCCAACTCACGCTCTCTCTCTCTCTCTCCCACACTGTTTTTCTCCGGTGAAGCCGCCGGCATCTCCTCCTCCTCCTGCAGCTGCTCCTCGCCTTCATCCCCTCCTCTGTCTCATCCGCTGTCCCCTCCGAGTCCGAGACCGTCGCTGTCCCCTCCATTCCCCCTTTTCCCTCACCTCCTTCCCCAATCTCCCCAATCTGTCGATGCCGGCGTCGCCAAGGAGCGGCCGACGAAGATGGCGACAAACCAAGCCAAACCGTTGATTGGAGTGAGATGAATGGCCTTGATTTGGTCTTTATTCTTTATCTAATGGAGTGGTCTCCATTGAATGCGACCCTATATATATATATATATATATATATATATATATATATAGAGAGAGAGAGAGAGAGAGAAAGAGAGAGAGAGCTTCCATTGAGAATGGAGAACACGTAGGGTTCTAAACAAACCAAGCCGTTCGTGAACTATTCGGAGCTCGACTCGAAAAAAGTTCGTTCAAATTCATTTAGGGAAGTTCACAAAATAAACAAACCAAACTTGAGTTTGATAGTATTCGGCCCGTTGAACAAGTTCGTTAAGTGATTCAGCTTGAAAAATATAAATTATTAGTAGATATAATTTATATTTATATATTAAAACTAATAATAATTGTATTAAATCTCTAATTAACTATGTTTGTTATAAGACAATAATTAATATACTCCCTTTGTCTCGCGAAGCTTGAGCAGTATTTCTTTTCGGGTTGTCCCGCGAAGCTTGAACACTTTCCTTATATGGTAAATTTTTTTTCCCTTTATTCACCTTTGTACTTTTTCACCTATCACACTTAACACACAATATACTAACTACTTAAAACTTGTGCCGAAAAGATATTGCTCAAGCTTCGTAGGACGGAGGGAGTATTTATTTTTTTGAATGAAATAATTCATTTTCAAAAGAAAATAATCAATATTTTGAATATAAATATAAATTTAGAAAGTTCGCACATGCTCGATGAAGCTTGTGAGCCTCAAAGTATTCGGTAAGCAAAGTTCAAGATTCAATTCAATACTAAAAAAATAAAACTTGAACACACCACTGTTTGGTTCGGCTTGGTTCGAGTATACCCTTAAGAATGCGTGAAAAAATAACGAACAAGTCAATAATTTATATGAACAAATCAATATACCGTATGAAACAACCATTTTGGTCTGGATTCGAATGCTGGAGGGGGCAAGATTTTCACCATATTTACTCGATACGTCTGTTCATAAACTATGTTCATCTGTTTGAAAATTTATTAATTTATTCGCTATTAATATTTATTCTCTTGAAAAATATAATTCTCCATGAAATTTAATCCTAAAAAATTGTATATATATATATATCCTTTGGTTTGCAATCACGGTTCTATAAATTATACTAGTACATTATTATTGTATAGTGATACATTATATATATACAAGGGTGAGTTAAAATAAAAATACCTCTTTGAATATAAAATATAAACCATTTTCAGCCTTAGATCATCAAGATCTACGGTTGATTCATCACCTTATTGGATGAATTCATGGTCCCGAGTTCGAATCCCATAAGTAGCAAAATACTTATTTTATATAATTCATATAATTACACATCGAATTCATACGTGTTCTACATAAAATTCATACATTTTGGCTAGTTCGTATTTTATACGTTAAGAAATATTTATACCCTAGTCCTCCCCTATCTAATTCATTTTGTATTTATTAAATGAAACTAGAAATAAAACTATGTAACATAATATATGTATTTTATAAATAAATTATTAATTTTATTTATATTTTATTGGGGGACAATTTGCCCTTGTAAACATGGCAAGTTCAAAAGAGGATTTAAAATCTAACTTGTACTTTATTTTCTTCATGTAGCAATCATTAAACAAGATCCTTCTTTAATATTTCATGGATACAACTCCCTTTTGCAGTCACAAATTTTTTCCCATATTAGAAAATAAATTTGTTATAATGATTAAGATGCTTGATAAAGTAAAAAAGGGAGATTTTATTTGGTCTGCAACATTTTGGGTTACATTAAAAGAAGAGAAAAGTAATTTACTATTACGAGCAAACTTCTTTTAACTTTTCTCTTGGATGGTGTGTGTAGGTTCAGCTTGTAGATGCTAGAAATATGGAAAATCCAATCTTACTAAATAACAAGCTAAATAAAAGAAAGAAGAAATTTGAACTGAGGCTAATCTCAAACAATTAGGGCCTGTTTGATATGGGTTTAAAAGCAGAATAAGTTAAATTAATATGAATTTATGTAGTGTTTGATATTATGTGTTACTAATATGGTCAACTCCAGGTTTATCCCAAGACCCTAGCTTATTTTGTGGGATTAACCCACACTAATTATCCCACCTCCCCCATGGGATTAACCCACACTAATTATTCCACCCCCTCCATAGGCTACTAATTTAGGTATTTAATATGTTAATCCAACCTATTTCAATGGATATCAAACACTTTTTGGGATTAATTACCAATGATATCAAACACCCATATGAGATTAGAAATCATGACTAATCCACACTAAATTATCAGGATAATTTATATCCTGATTAATCCAATACTGAAAATCAAACGGGCCCTTAATATATAAGCTTAATAATGTGAATAAAGTGTAGGAAATATTAATTACTATCAGATATATATAACCATTGCAGCCTTTTAGGGGAAATTTTTTCTCAAAATCCTCGACACTCGGTCTTTTGTGAAATATGTTATTGTTGTAAAGTTATCATAAGAAAATGATGAATAAAGAAAATTCTCCCTTTAAATTTTTAAGGACGGATGGAGTAATATTATCCCTCCATTTTTAGTAATGATAATATTATCTCTCATTGGAGTAAAAATGATAAATGAGAAATGTTGTGTAGAAAATTATAGAAAAAAAAAGAGATTTAAATGGAATTTGTTTTAATCTTCTTTTTTCATGACAAATTTACAATAAAAAATAATATACTTATAGAAGATAAACTACATTTTTTTTCTCTTTTTTATCGATTAGAATCCTTAATAATAATTCTCTCTGAAATTTACAATCATTTTGTCGACAATGACGATTCGACTAATATATTCAAATTTAATCAAATTAAATGAGTAAAATATAATAGTATATTCCCACCATTCATCAAAAGTATTAAGTATGTATAAAGTGAAGAAATGATTTTTTTTTTGGCACAGAAGAAATGAATTAATTGAAATTGATTTGTTAGACAATCAATAAATAATTTATAAAATGAATTTATTGTAAATATTGAATATGAATGTATTTGAAAATATAATGATGTGAATACTAAAATAGAAATACCACATTTATTATGAATGAATCAAAATGACAAAAAAAACTCACACTTGTCATAGATGGAAGGAATATTTGAAAATAAAATAATTTAATTATCAAAAACTAACACTAACACCCGTTTTTCCATCTTAACAAATTTCCTTAACACTCCTTAATCAGTTCATACATTATCACTAATTAAAATTTAAATAAATTAACAATATTAGCGCATGTATATTGATTATTGATTATCTTTTTCACTGACTTAAGAGCATCCGTAATGGAGTTACATAATAGCTTACATGATAGCCTACTTTATGAGGGGGGGACCACATGGTGTAAAGATGTTGTATTGGAGTTACATGATAGCTTACATGATAGCATTAGTTTTGATTTTTATGCTTTTTACTTAAATTTAATTGCTCAAATTTAAATAACACATTTTGCTAATAATTAAAATTTCATTAAAATAAAAAACCTAAAAATTACATTAAAAAAAATTAAAAACATAATTTAAATTACATAAATTAAACTCTTAGTCTAGATAAGACCACGACGCTTGAGCATTTCTTGGACCATGTGCTCGTGAGCCATCCTCTGTGCATCGCTCATATGCGATGTATCCAGACTGAGGAGTTGCATGTCGAGCTCCCTCTCCTTGAGCTCGTTTTTTTTGGCATATTCGGCTGTGAGTTTTTTTCAAGTTCTGATCGGACCGATCCAATGCCTCTTTGTACTCCGATGACTGCTCGGAGCTTGCCGCCGCCTTCCCATTCCCCTTCGCTTTCGCCGCCCTCGCCGCCGCCTTCGCCGCCCTGTTCCCAATTGGCCGGGCAGACGAGATCTCCTCGCCCGACGCCGAGGTGGTGAAGGCGCCCTCATCTGTCGTCTTTGTCCTCTTGGAGGAATGCACGTCTCCCTCGAGGTACATCGACTTGAACTTATGGTTGTTCCGGAGAATTCTCCACGCATTCCAGTAGTTGAAGGAGGCGTTATTTGCGCTCCGAGTTTTGAAAAGAGTTTGGGCCTTGTCCCGGAGCATATCGTCAGAATGGCCGGACGGCCACCGACTTTTTGCCTCAACCCAAATACTCTCCCACAACCGCACCTCTTGGGCCACTCGGGTCCAGTGCCCTTGAATCTGGCGGTGCTTGAGGTTGGCGCCGATGATGGGGTTGACACGGGCGACGATCCTCTTCCAGTAATCGTACCCCTTTTGATTTGTCCCACGGATGGCGTCGTTTGTCTCCTCCATCCAAATTTGGACGATGATGTCCGTCTCCTCAGGGGTGTAGGTATGACGGACAGTCTTTCTTCCGTCATCCTCCGCCCCCTCCTCCTCCGCCACCGGCGCCTGCCTGTCATGCCGGATCTTGTGGGCGACTTCTTTCCTCCGGCTGCCTTTCTTCGGTTTGGCGGCACTATGGGCTTCCGAAGGCATCTCCTCGCCGGACTGAGGAGCATCCCCCAAGTTACACCCCGATAAATCGGGATGATATTCGTCGGATAGATCGGGGCACCAATTTTGGTCATAGTAATTTGGGTTGTGTGGATCCATGAATGGTGTAGAGAGAGGAAGAAAGGAAGAAGTAAGGATGAAAAAGAAGAAGTGAGGGTGTAGGGAAAAAATGAGGAAGAAGAAGAATAAATAGAAGAAAAAGAAGAGGAAAAAAAAATTGAACGGTCAAATTCACGCAAATCGAGGCAGCAACGGTCAAACTCATTTTTTTTTTTAATCGGCGCGTGCATCACACGCGCCTTACACTATCCTCAAAATGGGCTACACGATAGAACGTGTAGCCCTTGTGTAACTCTCGCCCGCAACGTTTACACGATAGCAGACTTACACGAGTAAGCTGCTATCGTGTAGGCGTTGCAGGTGTTCTAATGAACCTAGGGGTGGGAATCGGGTCGGGTTCGGGTACCCTACCCGAAAAAATCGGGTACCCGAACCCAAAAATCGATAAAAAATAGTACCCGATCCCGAACCCGATTACTAAATCGGGTACCCTAATACCCGACTCGGGTACCCGAATCGGGTATTCGGGTACCCTAAATTACCCGAAATGATTTGAATTGGAATTCAACTGCCAGATTAATCGGGTATTCAAGCTAATAGCTTTCCCGAATTACCCGAAAAATCAAGTACCCGAAAATGCTTGTCCAATATAGATGCCCAAAATTGTTGTCCAGAGATGCCGGTGGTCGGAGCTCGGAGGCGGCGCGACGCTGCTGCTGTGGGAGAAGAGGCAGAGGACGAAAAGAGGGGGCAGCGGATCGACGGCGTTGCGGTGGAAGGGAGGGCAGCGGAACATTGGGGCTGTCGATGGGCGCAGAGGGGCGAATCGAACAGGAGGCGGGACGGGAACGGCGACGGGGTCGCCGGTAGAAGTGGGAGGCGCGGAGGGACTCGCGACCTGAAAGTCTGGAAGTCCAGGAGTAGGAGGCACGGCGCGGTGGGGGCGGTTCGACGGGAATGGGACGGCTGACGGGATGGGAGGCCGAGGGGAACGATGAAATGGCGAGGGTCGCTGGCTGGGAGGCAAATCTGGAACAAAGTGCTGCTGAGTTTTGAGAGGCAGGAAGTGGGAGGAGCTTCTGGAACAAACTAGCAGTAGCCGACAATGTTGAAAGTTGAACACCAAATTTTGACTTCACTTAATTAAATAATTTAAATTATATTAAATAAAAAAATCGGGTATTTCGGGTATACCCGATACCCGATTTTTTAACACTCTAAATACCCGACCCCGACCCCGACCCCTAATTTTTCGGGTATAGGGTACCCGATACCCGATTTTTTCGGGTCGGGTAATCGGGTACCCTATACCCGAACCACCCTATCTTCCCACCCCTAAATGAACCTATTAACTTAGTAATGTTACTAATTTAACAAGGCTCATAAACCAAACTCAAACCAACCGAAAAAGTGAAGTGAAATTAGGAGAAGAGTACTAAAATTGCACATCCTTAAATTACGCGACAAAGAAAATTGCCACTCATAAAATTAGACGACTAAATTTGCATTCACCCATAGAAGTATTACTAAAATGTACCTAAAATATCAAACACAGTAGATATATTCTTTCACACACACACATATATATGTATATATTATTACAAAAAGTTGTCTTTACATATAATTAACTTAGAGATATATAGGATGCAATGTATGATGCTACTCATATTTGGGTCCATATCTCATTAAATATTTTCTGGCATTTTGTGAGATAAAACAAATTGAGAAGCCCGCTCCCCGTCCCAACGCTTCTCCATCTAATCATTGTTCATGTACACTACCATTATCAACGACTGCTCAATTTTTTAATATTTAATTGATTTCTCCTTCATTCACATTACCAATATTCATTCCAATTAATCATCCAATCATAATATTTTATATAATTATTTTATTATTATTTTTAATCATAATATTTTTAATATATTAAATACTAATCTTTATATATATAAAAAACAAAGTAAATGTCAATAAATTTATCAAGGAGAAAATTCTGCAACTTAAAACCGTCTACAAAAGCGTGGCTGTAGATTAAAACTACAAACCACGTTTTGTACACATTTTGTCAATGTTAATGCATAATTTCATTTTTTTATGTTTTTTTTTTAAATTTAGTAACTTATAATTCTTAATTTTTAACATCTCAAATATTCTTTTCGTTTTCATTTTATACATAAAGAACATTATTCTTATTGTTTTGGATAAAATTTGTAACATGTAACTTAAATGAATTCATGAAAATATTTTTAAATTAATACTCCCTCCGTCCATGAAAGAACTTCCTAGGAGGGAGTGACACGGGTTTTAAGAAAAAATATTGTTGAGTGTATTGAGAGTGGATAAAAGGTAGTTGAGTGTATTGGGAGTGGTGAAAATGTGTTATAATTAAGGGTGGTGGCATTGGTTTGTTTATAAAAGCAACTCCTTTAGTGCCACATCAGCGCCACATCAAAAGTTTAAACCTACCAACTTTTATAATTTTACCTCTGCAACAATAAACCTACAAAAGCAACTCCTTTATGGGTCCTACCATATCTCTTAATATTATATATACATATATATAAATGTATTATTATCAATTTAAATGTGTATTTCATTTAAATTATGCAAGATAATTATATATTTAATTTAATTTAATTCTATTAAAATTTAATTTAATTTAATTTAATTATAATTTTATTTTATTTATTGAATAGCATATATTTGCACATATTATTCACCAACACAAATTAAATTAAAATTAGAAATTAAAAGAGAATTTTAATAATTGAAAATACATAATTCAAAAGGAAATTACATAGATAAAAGTAGAAATAACAAAATCACCAATTACGCTTTGCTTTAATACTTGCCACAATCATGGAATGAATGTGGAGTTCTTCATCTGTCATTCCGCTAGTGTCCATTCTAATTGTTTCAAATTCTTTCAACATAAGCTCTCCATCAGCGCGCTCAAATTCTTTTGTTTTAATCTCCAACATTTTATCCCACTTATTATTTGATTCTTCAACCACTTTACCTTTTCCTTTTGATTTATCAAGTTTCTTTGCTCGTTGTTGCCCCATTGGACGTCTTCGAACTTCAGGCATGCCTTCTGTTGACGTGTGACTCTCCGACTCGGATGTCTTAGCTTTCTTACTGGCATGACGAGCCATTTGTTGTGGAGCCCATTTTTCTAAATCTCTCATTATCTTCCATACGTGCTGGTACTTGAACTCCTTTTTTGGATTTACGCTTCGCCACTTTTCTATGACGTACCATTCACTGTGAAATGAACTTGTGGGGAATTTCCCTGCAAAAACAGCATTGAACAAGGGTGAGCCATGAAGAACATTTATATCATTATTGGATCCTGCTTGCCCAAAAAATGCATGCCATATCCACAAGTCTGCAGACGCCACAGCTTCAAGAATGACAGTCGGGACACCATAGTCTCCTCGAGTATATTGGCCTTTCCAAGCGACGGGACAATTCCTCCATTCCCAATGCATACAGTCGAGACTCCCCAACATTCCAGGGAATCCATGCCTTTGCTCATGAAGTTGAAGCAAGCGTTGAATGTCATCTTGATTGGGACTTCTCAAGTATTGAGCTCCAAATACCTCAATGACACACTTACAAAAATTGGCTAGACAACTCGAGACAGTTCTGTCGCCCATTCGTATATATTCATCGAGTGAATCACCTGGACACCCATATGCCAATTGACGGATAGCTGCCGTGCACTTTTGGAGTGGTGATAAGCCGGTTCTTCCAGTTGCATCTCGCCTCAATTTGAACTCATCTGAGTGGTTTTCCAACGCATGAACAATGCGAAGGAATAACTCCCTTCTCATTCGAAATCGACGACGGAATGTATCTGCGCCAAACGTGGGAACTTCGGCGAAATAATCGTTGATAAGACGCTCATGTCCGCTTTCACGGTCTCGCTCGACGTATTTTCGGCGGGCTGCTCTTCTTGACGAACTATGAGCTGTTTCTGCATCTTCTTCATCAGCAATAGCAATCATCTCTCGTTCTATATCATCTTTCGCTGTTTCACGAATCCAATTCTTAACCATTTGTTTTATTTGATCTTGATTTGGGGAGTTGGACATTTTGAAAGAAAAATAGAATTCAGAAATAAACACAAAAAACAGAAGATGAGTTATGGTATACAATAATGAGAACTAGAACTATATATAGATAAGAAAACTAAAAATAATAATTAAAAAAACTACAAATAATTTAGCAAACAAACAAGCTAGTGTGCAAAAAAAGAATGAAATTAAAATGCAAATGGCCTGCCAACAATTTCAGAAAAAAAAAAAAAAAAAAAAAACGGAAATTTTAAACATGGAAAAAAAAATTTGCAATGAAAGTGTGATTTCTTTGCCACATTTTTCTTATTCGAAATGTATGAAAAATTAATATCAGCCAAAAAAATGGAAATGCATTAAAAATTGGAAATGGATGAAAGCTACACTTTTTTCTTGAGTTTTGTGCAGGGAGTTGAGTTCTATGCTTGGGAGCCAACTCCCCAAATTCACGCCTAGTCATCAACTTGCAATAATATAAAGCTAGCTCCCAACTCCTTAAGCTTGGCAAGGAGTTGGCGTTGCCACCACCCTAATATTGAGAGTCGTGAAAAGTGAAAAGTAAGAGGATTATAAGTGGTGGGGCATAGTCCAAAAATAGGTAGGAAGTTCTTTTATGGACGTCCCAAAAAGAAAAGATAGGAAGTTCTTTCGTGGACGGAGGGAGTATATCATATGTAAAAATAAATTTAAAATAAATAAGTTATTATCATTTAGATTTTCTTATTAATATATAATATGTAAAATTGAATTTAAAATAAATAAGTTTGAATATCTGTGTATATCTACTAATATTTAAAAAAGGGTTAATTGCATATAATATCACAACCTTTGCCCGAAATTCATTTTGCCCACGAGCTTTAAAAAATCCAATTTTTATCACAACCTTTGACATTTGTTCAATTTTCCCACAAATTTTTTTGCCGGTCACCGTAAAATTGATATGGCGCTGATATGGATTTAATTTTACACGTAATATTGACGTGGAATATATTCAAATTTATAATTACACATATAATATTAAATTAATTAACATACAAAAGCCCTAAATAATAGTCTCAAATCCCTAATCTAAACAGAGCCCGTAATTCCTCTTCTGCTTCCCGTAATTTGTTAAATCTCACTGAACTAATCTCCTTCCCCAATCTATACGGCGGCGCCGGTGGTGATATCTTCCGCCGGAGGGCAAATCTTCCTTTTTACTTCTCAGCCGTAGGTGGTGAACGCCGATTGAGTTCGACTTCTCAGCCCATTGGTGGGCAGCGCTCCGCCGATTGCTGGCGCAGGTGGATTCGTCATTGCAGCAGGAGGCGGAGGATTCGCCGCTGCGCGAGGATTGTCATTGCTTGCCATGGCTGACAGGTGCGAAATCTGATTTTTTGTGAAATGGTCCAGTTGCATTTTGTTCATTTTTTTTTTGAGAAGTATCAAGTTTGAAGAGCTCTGAATCTCCGTTACAAGCTATGTATGCCTCTATGTCGAATAGCTAATTTGATAGGGCAAAAGCTTGAGAATTGCTATCGTGAATGAATGTCAGTACTTGTGAATTTTTTTAGATTATAGGCATTAATAATGGAGGAATTTAAATGTTAAAACTAAAAATTTAATGTGACATTGCGAAATGGTCCAAGGCATTGGAAAGATTGTTTATTTTCTTCTTTTATATGGAAAGGTGGGCATTAATATGAACAACAGAAAGATTGTTTATTTTCTTCTCTTTTTTCGCTTTCATCGTTTTCTATCCATGTGTTCTTTCATCTATTACTTTCTTATCAGGCGATTTTCCAGTGTTGAGATTTGAAAATGGTGTACAAAGCGAGGAGGGAGGAAAGAAGGGAGAAGGAGAAGGAAGAAAAAAGTTGCAGACGGGTTGCGCTGAGGAAGAAGGAACAAACGAAAAATAAGGGTTTCAATTCTTTAATCTACAGATTTAACAACAGTAACAAAACGCGTCGTTTAAATCACCGAAATGGAACATGTTATTATTATTGTTGTTGTTATTATTATCCTTATTATATTTTTCTTATTATTATTCTTATTATTGTTATTATTTATTTTATTATTTACACCACCTTTTTTAGCTTTCTTAGTCTCCGTGCCGAACCCCAACTGGGAGTTTTTTTGGTGGACGGAGGGAGTATGTATTTAGATATGGTATGTGAGGGACCAATATGCTTAATAGCAATTGTTTCCATCGCTTGAATTCTGATGATCTTTAGTTGAGTCGTATTTATTTTCGGGCTGTGGCAACAAAGTTGAGTCGTTTTTTTAAAAAAAATATTAAAGCTATTTTTTCATTCACCCTATTTTTCATTTTACTTTTTTCATTCATTTCTTCACTAAATATTAGCTCCTTAAATCTCGAGCCAAAAGAAACGTCTCACCTTCGATGAGACGGAGAAAGTATTATTAATAATCATAAAGTATATAGATAATTTATATGAATGTAAAATCACAATCATCGCGCATCGCGCGGGAGGTACACTAGTTAAAATAATAACAAAAAACTAAGAGAGAATGATAAAAAAAAAATTAATGGGAAAAATAGCAATTTAGTCCCTATTGGTGACACCCATATGGTGTATGATACCCTATACTCAAGATTCGATCAATCAGACCCTCAATATCCCAATTTTGGTTCAATTACATCCCTCCGTCTAACGGCGACTTGACGCCATTAGACGGAGGGACTTAATTCCACCGAAATTGGAACATGGGGGGCTTGACGCCGTTAGACGGAGGGAATTAATTGCACCCAAATCAGAACATGAGGAGCCTAATGATGTTTATAATTTTTTTTAGTAAACTGCACCTCTACTCTCTCTGCGTCGAGGACAATGAGATGTTGCGAGATGTGAGCAAGCGAGAACAGACTACCGGGATAAGCAAGCCACGGCCACAACGATGAACGATCGTGCGATTCTGACCAGTAGACATCATAGACTTCATTGGCTGTGTTGAAGACGGCGCACTCTTGATAGCAGGTCCGAGTTGGAGCACGAGGACCCGGACATTGTCGAGTATGTCGAAATTCTAGGCGGTGGGGACTGTGGTTCTCGTAGAATGGGCTGAATTTGACGAAGTAGCCTGAGACGTGCATCGTTAAAAACATTGTGCCCACAATCGGCCACGCGTAAATCATCGCCACTAGGTAGCCATAGCTCAGCCCTTGACTGTACAACGTGGTTATGCCAGTGATGACCGAGATTATCGAGAATGTCACCGAGAAGTTGGAGATTGCGGCATCAATTTGAAATTTTCATGATGATTTTTTAGGGGAAATGGATTGTGAATGATATGGAAGAAGAGAATCGGGGTAGAATACGTAAGAGAGGTAGGGGTGGAAGTCGTTGGTATCCTAACTGCGTTGAACTTCTTCAAATCATGTCAACTCATGAGGGGTACAATTAAGCCCCTCCGTCTAACGGCGTCAGGTCACCGTTTGACGGAGTGGTGTAATTGCAACAAAATTAGGACATTCGGAACCTGATTAATCGAATATTGAGTATAGGGTGTCATACGCCATAGGAATATCATTGATAGGGGCTAAATTGCTACTTTTCCCAAATTTAATAGTAAAAATTAATGTTACATGTAGAGAAAATAATACTCCATAATTATAATGTGTGAAACTATAGCAATATGAGTGACTATTTGAAGAGAATTATTTTTTTTTATGTTTTTAATAAACTAATAATATGTTGACATTTGTCATTAAATAGTCGAGAGACCACATGGTCTCTTTTGTGTCTCCATGAGACCATGGTTGGCCTCTCATCTTCATTTTTATTTTCCCCCTTATTTGTTTGTTACATGGTGCTTAGGTGGCAGTTGGATTAGGGTGATTGAGGTTGTTGTTATTTGTAGTCTTAAGGGCTAATTTTCGCCATCTAAAGAAAGTGGCATCAAGTGTCACAGTGTGTCACTGACTCAGTGTTGACGACGGTGTGCATGGGTATGTTATTTTTTTGAAACAGTCTCTTGTACATTCATCCACATGGTGTGGACGGATCCAACCCTGCTCAGATCCTCTCAATTTGTACCTTTTTTTTCTTCGTCCATTTTTTTAAAAGTTCGATCCATGTAAATACTCGCTCCGTCCATCAAAAAATAAAAAAATAGTCTCAACGGTGGACGACACGAGTTTTAATAAAAATAGTTATTATATTGTGAGTGGAGAAATGGTCCCACTTAAATAATACTCCCTCTGTCCACGAAAAAGTGCCATACTTACCCCTTTTTTTTTGTCCACGAAAAAGTGCCCCATTTACCTTTTTGTACATTCATACCCTTTACTTTTCAATTTATTTACAACTTATGCCATTAATAAATCCACACTTTTATTTAATCTATGCAATTAACTCACACAATTAACTCACTAATTAAAACTATGAAACCAACTCCCCCACGCCTAATCAATCATATTTCCCCCAAAATTAAATTACTCTTTCTCTTAACTCAAACAAGTGGAAGAAATACACACAAACCCTCCAAATTGTATCTTCAATTATATCTACAGCCCGATTTAATTGCTTTTGGGCTATGTGTGTTTGTTGATTAGCTCAATGGAATAATAAATATATTCTGAAAATTAACTCGACTTCACGTGTGAATTTCGCACTACAAGAAATTGAGTTTTTACCTACACATAATATAATGTGTGGTAGTTTAGCCACACATAATTTTAAAATGTGTAGGTAATTCACACAAAAAAAATTCATTAGTTATTGACATTTAAAATGTGTGGCAAAAATATTTTTAGCTACATTTATATTTTGGCTTTAATTAATTATTTATGTAAATCTTAATTGATGTTTTACCCACACATAATTACCCACACATATTTTGAAAAATGTGTAGGTGAAACAATTTGAAACTTTCAATTAATTATTGACATTTAAAATGTGTAGCAAAAAATTTATTTGTACAATTATTATATGGCGGTAATTCTTTTCTAAATTTTATTTTATTTAATAAAGTTTATTTTTATATTTGGTGTGCACCTCTATTATTTTTTTTAAACCACACATAATATATGTGTGGATAATAATTTTTATATTTATATTTTGACAAATTAAAGTAAATTTAATTTAATTTTTATATATTAGTGCCAACTAATCAATTGATTTCTCTACAATTACACAATAAAATAAAAATTAAATAGTCTTTAACATTAAAATAGGCATAAAAAACAAGAACGAATATGTTAAAAAAACACAAGAATTAAAAGACGCATAAAAATTAAATACTAGTCTTTAACATTAAAATCGAACTCAATAAAGAATATAATTGTTAAAACTCTCAACAACTAAAAGACAAGAAAATATTAACAAACTAATCAATGTCATTAGAACTACCCCTATTGTAATTTTTACCCAACTCAAAACAACTTCATCAGATTTCTTAGTATCCGTGCCGGCACCCAAATGGGGCACTTTTTCGTGGACGGAGGGAGTAGTGTTTATAATGATAATTAATTGTATTGTGAGTGGAGAATAGGGCCCACTATGTAATAGATAGTTGCCAAAAATGGAAATAGACTAATTTTTGTGGACATCCCAAAATAACAAAAATGGACTATTTTTCGTGGACGGAGAGAGTAATACTTTAATTCACAAAAATGACACTTTATTAAATACCTATGTTGCATAGGTACGGATGTGCGGATGCGGGGGCGATACGATACGAGTACGAGGATACGGATTTTTAAAAATTATAGGATGCAATTCGGCAAGGATACATCTAATTATTAAAATTTTATTATATATAATGCTTATAAAATATATACAATTTAAATTTTCTTAAATTAATTATATGTAATTTACATTTTATTTTACCCAAAAGTTAAGTATTTTCAATTATATAAGTTAATTGAGCAACAATATAACGATTCAAATATTATTAGTCCAATATATCCAATATATAAGTCATAACTGAAAATAAAATTATTAAAATAACTTTGTGTAGGCCTTTCGTGCACGAGATACGTGAATTTCGCCTATGGAATTTGTGAATTCGGTCTATTTTTATAAATTGTTTTAAAAGATACGCCACGTGGCGAATCGGGTGCTAATCCGACGAGAATCACACTCTAAAGGAATCCGATTCGCTGTACATACTAATTTTTGAAGAATCCGTGCATCGTAGTTAAATACAAATGATACTTCACAAATGATGTTTTTTAAAAAGTTACTTTGTATAAAAATAAATGATACATTACAACTTTTCAGCTGGACTGAGAAGGATTGTAAAAAAAATATTAGATGTAAATGATATTTTTTATAAAATTAAATAATATTTTATATAAAAATAAATAATACATTACAAATAATATTTTAATATATGCAAATGATATTTTTAATGCATACCAATAATATTTTTTAGATGGACTGAAAATGAGTAAGAAAAGTTAAAAGAATTTACAAAGAAAATTTTAAAAAACGGGGCCCCGCAAATCGGACCACTGCACTGTACATTCTGAATTTATGATGTTTAGGAGAATTTGCGTATTTTCCCCTCAACCGGTGCAGCACAGCAAAGGCACCGCTGGTCAGGTGCCTTTCCTCCCAGTCCCAGCAGCAACACAGCCCCTGCCTCTTTCGTCCGTTCGCCCAGTCGCCGCAACTCCAGCTTGCCGCAGCGTCGTCCCGCTCACGAACCAGCAGCAGCAGCAGCGCGGCGACCGGTGCAGATCCAACAGCAGCAGCGCGGCGACAGGTGCAGTCCAGCAGCAGCAACAGCGCGGCGACAAGTGCAGACCAGCAGCAGCAGCGCGGCGAATCTAGCAGCAACAGAGCGGAGAACCCGACGTTGACTACGTTGCGCACTGCGCCCAGATCGGAGTGATTGAGCCGCTTTCCCACCGGTCCGGCCGTCCACCTGTCTCGGACCTCTACCCGCCACCGGACTGGAACCTCGTACTACTGCTCCGGCAGTCCAATGACTACCTCGCTGGGCGGAGTTCATGATAAGGGAGCTTCAAGAACTCCTCCATCAAGCTTTAACTCGATGACTCATTCGGCTGCTCGGGCCACCTCGTCGGCCGGAAATCAAGATAAGGGATTCCTAAATCTTCCCTCTGTTTCTGCGAATTTTGAACACCCTCAAGCTCGATCTTCTTCCGCTCGGTCTATATCTGCCACGGTTGGTAACAGCGAGGTGAAGACTACTGAGGCCCAGGATGCCGCTGGGAAGACATCGGCCACAAATCCTTGTGGTGCCGATTGCACGGCAGTTGATAGGAATTCTGTAAATCCTGGCGTGGCAGATAACGCTAAGATTTCTTATGCTAGTGCTACTGTTAAGCGACCTGTTAAACGGCAAGATTTAGCTGCTCATGTTTTTCATGATTTGCGTCCAACGAAGGAAGGAGATCAATTCTCTCTCAAAATTCCTAAGGCTTTATATTTAAAGGAGGTCCAAGCTTTTGAGCATGCACTAACAGGACGACTACTGTTGGGGAAAGGCGATAAGCCACGTTCAACTATGGAGTTGAAGTCGGAGCTTCAACAGATTTGGGGTATAAATTCTGACTGGCAAATGATTCCGCTGGGAAAGGGATTTTACACGCTCCGTTTTACTACAGCGACTGATAAAGCTACGGCAAAGACGAAGGTGATCTGGGAGCTGTCAAAGGGTCTTCTTCGGCTCTGAGAGTGGACTCGTAACTTTGATCCGTTCAAAGAAAACTCTCCCTTGGCGAATGTTTGGGTTCGAATTCATTATCTTCCTATCGAGTATTGGAATCCACAAGTTTTCTCTGGAATTGGACGTTACTTGGGCCATCCTCTAAAGATCGATGGTGCTTCGGCAGGTAGAGATTTTGGACATTTCGCCCGTATTCTTGTTGAAATAGATATGTCTCACCCTCTTCCTAATACTCTTCTTATTGATATGGAGGATTTTTCTTTTCATATTGAGTTTGTTTTCGAAAATCTCCCTCTTTATTGTGGTCGTTGCAAGATTACGGGACACTCCCCCGATAGATGCCGCAAGTCGAAGTTTGGGGGGATGGGTGAGCAGAATGACACTGTGAATGACAAGGCTAAGCTTACGCAAGTTCACAATGGGCCGCATTGGCAGGCGGCGATTACCTCGAACGAACAGGCTGCAAACCCGGCGCAGCCAGAGTTTGGGCAGCAGGAGGCTGCCCCTTTGAAGAAGCAGCAGCAGGTTGCTCATGCTAAACCTGCTGCGGCTTGGTCAAAGGTCGCCGAACAGGCGGTAAAAAAATAGATTGTTGTTCCGGTTCTTCAGAAAGAGGCTGTCGAGACGCGAAATGCATTTCAGGCTCTGGACTTGGAGAATAATGCGGAGAATTGTTTGGATACGGGCGTGGATCTTATTTCTGCACCGTCTTTCGGGGTTCATTTATCTGAGCCGAATTTGTTGGACAAAATACTGGTTCCGATTCAGGGGGATAAAGATGTGATTAAAGATAGTGACTTGGTCATTAACGAGGAGGACTCGGATGTGGAGGAAACTTTGGAGATGGAGGCTCCGGATGGCACGGGTTTGAACACACCGCTTATTGACGACACAACTGTTGCTCTCGAACGTGACCAAACTTTGGACAAAAGCGGGGGTGTTTCGCATGAAGGTAACAAGGATTTGTCAGCTCTTGGCCCGGACAATATTACTAGTCGCATTAGTCGGTTAGAGGAGCAGGTTAGTCAGGGGATGCAATTACTCTCGGACAAGACGACCAAGCGGGGACGTGGCCGCCCAAAGGGCGCGGGAAAGGGCATGGGAAGTGAGCCGATGCAAGCAGTTCCGGAAGGTAGCATAAAAGGTCGCCTCAGGAATGCGGGGGAAATGGGCTACAAGCCGAGGAACTTTGTGGTTGATTATAGCAATAGTGATAGCATGAATGCAATGAATAATATAGTTCATAGACGTTGGTCAGATGAGATGGACGACTATCCTGATTTATGGGATCGCTAGTGTCTTCAGGTTTCTTTGTTTAACGATCTCTTTTCGAGTTTCGTGCCCTTAGTCTGCGTTTTGTGCTCTCAAGGGATTTTTTTACTTTTTCTTTTATAAAAAACATCAATTTAATATCGCACATTACGATATTAGACATACATATCTCGGTTTGTATAAAACTGAAGATTGTATATACTTATCCACTTAAGTTTATAATTAGCTTCATTTTTAAAATTGAAGATTGTATAAAATTTATCTATACGTATAGGTAATTTGACCTGAAAAATTAATAACGATATTATAAAATAAAATAGATTGCGTTTTTGAAATAGTAATCTTGAAGAAGGAAACATAATATTTGGCCACTAATTAAAAAAAAAATCTGACCTTTTATTATGTGGTTAGACTGTTTTGCCCTTAATAAGGACGGAACGAATTCGGGTGGAATTGAGGTTTGCGTGCGGATTAGGCACATATGACACTATTAGTGTCAAAAGTATCAATTAAAAAAAATCTAAGTAAATTGGTACTTTTGGCACTATTAGTGCCAATAGTGCCATGCACAAATGATACTAGTGACCATAAGAGAGAGCATATAACACTAATATAGCCATAAGTACTATTCGTGCAACACCCTAAATGGAGAATCTAAACCCTAAATGAGGAATCTAAACCCTAAATGATAATCTAAATCCTAAATGGATAATCTAAACCCTACGAGGAAGTGTTCAAAATGGTCATATAAATGTACTCATCTATATAAGATAAGACAACGTATTAGCACAAGCATATGGTACTAATGAAACTAATATGGTCACTAGTACTATTCGTCAAGTGTACCAATTTACTTAGATTTTTTTTTTGGTTGGCACATACGACACTAGTAGTGCCATATGTGCCTAACCCGTGCGCAAATCCGAGTCTAGCCCACCTTAATTAAGGGCAAAATAGTCCTAAAATGTAAAAAAAATTGTCAGATTTTGTGTTTTTTCAAATAATGGCCAAATATTGTGTTTCCTTCCTCAAAATGGCCACGCGAGTATATTATTTCAAATAAAATATATATCCACTTAAGTTTATAATAGCTTGATTTTAAATTAAATGTTAGTTTATTTTTAAAAAAAATCATCACTTGAGTCGTATATAATAGCTCGATTTTTAAATTTAAATATTAGTTTTTTAAAAAACTATCACTCGAAGTCGTAGTAGTTATTTATATACGATTCGTAGTAAAGGTGATATGAAATAGTTCATGAAAAATATATGGCATTTATCTGTCCATCAAAATTTACTATAGCCCAACCTTGGGAGGCAAGATGAATTTTGAAGTTAATTAAACCTAGGAAAATACGGGGCCTAAATTATTAAACTTCTTGCTTTAAGGATGTGACCAAATGAGAAAGAGAGGGGACTAAGTATTGGTTAAGTTCTAGAACATACAATATTGATGGGATTAATACATTCTGATTGCAATTCATGCATACTTTCAAATTAAATTTTGTGAGTGTTGGTTGAGTATTATCATAATTGTATTCAGAGACTGCTTGGCCTTCTAAATTGCTGCAACATTTTATTTCTGAAATCGTACATTATATATGTTATTTGATGACTACATGGATGAAGGACTTGGGAGCAAATATGATAAGTGCAAGGAGTTAACTGAAAAGAAAGCAAGAAAGAAAGAAATTCTGTTGTAACAGAATTCAGTTCAATCGAGCCAACTTCAGTTTTTCTTTCTGTTCAAGTTTCTTAGTATTAGTTTTCTTTCAAATCTTGTATATATATTCTCTGAAGATAAGAGAATAAGTTTAAGTGTTTCTCAGCTGAATAGAGGTCAAGAAGTGTATGTGCAGTAGCTTTGAAGTTAGCTTGTTAGGCTGCATTTTTTCTTAATCTTGTTGCTGAGTGTGGAGTCTGTAATTTCTTTTTCTTCTTGTTCATAGTGGAAATTCTTGGTTGTGAGTCCGTGGACGTAGATCTATACAGATCGAACCACGTAAATCCTGAGTCTCCTTTACATTTCTGTTTTTCATAGTTTTACAAATCGAGTGAGATTTGTTCTTGAGAGTTTTGAGAGGTGATTAATCTGTTCCATTGCTGCGAATTTGGTTAGTGTGTTTTGGAAGCTCTTCCGCAACAAGTGGCGCCGTCTGTGGGAACCATTCTTCACGGCGAAGGGAATCGGCTAATATCAATCTCAGAATTCAGATCAAAAAGCTCGAAGCAGTCTTGGATTTAGTCTGTGAAATTTACCATCAATGGCGATGGCAAAATTTGAAATTGAAAAGTTTATTGGGAAAAATGATTTTGCTTTGTGGCGACTCAAGATGAAGGTCATTCTGACTCAGCAAGGGTTGCTTGGGGCTTTAAAGCCAAGTAGAACTCCCAAGAAAGAAGGTGAAGAAAGTGAACAACACCAAGAAATGTTGCAGAAAGCCCACAGTGCAATTATACTTTGTCTTGGAGATAAGGTATTGAGAGAGGTTGCAAGGGAAGATACTGCACAAGGAGTTTGGGAAAGATTGGAGAGTTTGTACATGACAAAATCTCTTGCAAATCGGCTGTACATGAAAAGGAGACTCTACTCATATAAGATCACAGAGGATAAAGGGATACTTGACCAGCTAGATGAGTTTAATAAAACTCTTGATGATTTAGCTGATATAAATGTGAAGCTGGAAGATGAAGACAAGGCAATCTTACTGTTGAATGCCTTACCTAAGTCCTATGACAATCTGAAAGATGCCATGTTATATGGCAGAGAAGCTTCAATCACTCTGGATGAAGTGATCAATGCTTTGAAGTCTAAAGAACTTCAAAGAGCTGCAGATTCAAAGTCAGAAGCACCAAATGAAAGCCTAAATGTCAAAGGCAAATCTCAGAAAGGAAAAACCAAGAAACCATGGAAAGAGAAAGCAAAGTCAGGCCCTCAATCAAAGTCCAAAGACGAAGATGGAAAAGAGACCAGAAAGTGTCACTACTGTAAAAAATCAGGCCACATCAGAAAAGATTGCTTCAGTTGGAAGAAGAAGCAAGCCCAGAAATCATCCACTCCAAACACTACTGATGTTGCTGAGCAATATCAAGAAGCAGAAGCCTTGAATATAATTTCAAATTCAAATGAAACTGAGTGGATACTAGATTCTGGTTGTTCTTTTCATATGTGTCCAACTAAATCTTGGTTTGTTGATTTGCAGGAAAAAGAGCTTGGCTCAGTAATTCTTGGAAATGATGAAGTCTGCCCTGTGAAAGGGATAGGATCAGTCAAGCTGAAACTCCATGATGGTTCACTAAGGCTACTAACTGAGGTCAGGTATATTCCTAGTTTAAAGAGAAACTTAATATCTTTAGGCTCTCTGCAATCTAAAGGTTATGAGTTTAAATCTGAAAACCTCAGTTTGCATGTAGTTAAAAATGATAAGATCATTATGAAAGGTGTAAGGAAGAATAGCCTATATCATCTGTTGGGATCCACTGTAATAGGAGAAACTGAGCATGTTTCAACTTCTGAATCTTTGTTATGGCACTCAAGGTTAGGTCATGTCAGTGAAAAAAGCTTATTAGAGCTTAAGAAACAGGGGTTTATTGATGCTAAACATTAAGTTAGTATTAATAACTGTGAATCATGCATTTTAAGCAAAAGTAAAAAATTAGTGTATCATGTTGGTAAACATCTTTCCACTGCTCCATTGCAATACATTCACTGTGATTTGTGGGGTCCTTCAAAGACTACCACTATAGGTGGAGGAAGTTATTTCATCTCCCTCATAGATGATTATTCCAGAAAGGTATGGGTGTACATTCTTAAACATAAATCTGATGCGTATGACAAATTTGTTCAATGGTGCAGTGAAGTAGAGAATGAAAAAGATTGCATGATTAAACACCTAAGAACTGACAATGGCCTTGAGTTCATATCTGAAAAGTTTAGTGAATTTTGCAAAGCTAAAGGAATCAAAAGGCATCTTACTGTACCAGGGAATCCACAGCAAAATTGTGTAGTAGAAAGGATGAATAGGACCTTACTTGAGAGAGTAAGGTGTATGCTGAGTAGCTCTGGACTGCCTGCAAGGTTTTGGGGAGAAGCAGTTACTACAGCAGCCTATTTGGTTAATAGGTGTCCTTCTACTGCTATTAATTTGAAAACTCCAGAAGAAATGTGGAATGGTAGGTCAGTAGGTTATTCTCATTTAAGAGCATTCGGTTGTCTTGCTTATGCTCACACAAGACAAGACAAGCTAGAACCTAGAGCTCTGAAATGTATTATGATAGGATATCCCACTGGTGTGAAGGGTTACAAATTATGGTGTATAGAGTCAGGAAAATGAAAGGCTCTTGTGAGTAAAGATGTCATCTTTAAGGAAGATGTCATGCCATATAAGAAAGAGTTGTCAAATGCTGAACTTGAGGTGGAGTCCACTACCAGACCTACTGATTCTGATACTCAAAAAGGAATTACTGATGATATTGGTATAAAAGAGGAAGAATCAGAGTATCAAGACACTTCTGTAGATAGTTTGAGTGACTATCACTTAGCAAGAGATAGGGTCAGAAGAGAGATCAGGCCACCAGCTAGATTTGCTCATGCTGAACAAGTCTCTTATGCTCTCAACATTGCTAAAAAGATTACTTACCAGGAGCCAAAGAATTACAAGGAAGCAGTCAGTTGTAAGGATAGTAAACAATGGATTAAGGCAATGGAGGAATAGATTGAGTCTTTAATGAAGAATAAGACCTGGTTATTAGTACCAAGAGTGAAAACACAGAAGTGTGTCAGCTGTAAATGGATTTACAAAAGGAAGGTGGAGGTAGTTGGAAACACTGAAATGGTAAGGTATAAAGCTAGACTAGTAGCTAGGGGATTTACACAACAAGAAGGTATAGACTTTACTGAAATTTACTCTCCTGTTGTAAAACATAGTTCCATTAGGATTTTGTTGTCTTTAGTTGATCAATTAGGATTAGAACTGCATCAGTTAGATGTTAGAACAGCATTCCTGAATGGAGAACTAGATGAAACAATCTACATGAATCAACCTGAGGGCTTTGTTGTTGAAGGTTTAGAGTCTCAGGTTTGCCTGTTAAAGAAGTCTCTTTATGGTTTGAAACAGAGCCCTAGGCAGCGGAATAAAAGGTTTGATGAATTCATGTTGAGTATTGATTTCTGCAGATCTCTTTATGATAAGTGTGTGTATCTGAAAAAGGGTAAATATGGAGGCCTAGTGTTTTTATTGCTATATGTTGATGATATGTTAGTTGCTAGCAAGTCATTAACAAAGATTGTTGAAGTTAAGCAAGCTGTAAGTGCAGAATTTGATATGAAGGATCTTGGTCAGGCTAGAAGAATCTTGGGAATGGATATTAAGAGAAACAAAGAAAAGGGTGAGTTAATGCTACTTCAATCTGACTATATTCACAGGTACTCAGGAAGTTCAATATGAATGAGGCAAAGACAGTAAGTGTTCCATTAGCTCACATATTAAACTTGATGAAAAGCAGAAACCTAGTACTAAGGAAGAAGAACAGGAGATGAGTAAAGTTCCTTATGACAATGTTGTGGGGAGTATTATGTACTCCATGATTTGTACGAGGCCAGATTTAGCTCATTCTATTAGTGTCACCAGTAGGTTTATGGCAAATCCTGGTAAAGCCCACTGGGAAGCTTTGAAAGTTATACTCAGATACTTAAAATCAACTCCTGATGTTGGGATTGTGTTCAAAGCAAGTTTCTGCTAAAAGTAGTGAGGTGTTGGTTGGTTTTGTAGACTCTGATTATGCTACCAGTATTGATACAAGAAAGTCACAAACTGATTATGTGTTTACAATGTTTGGTTCAGCCATTAGCTGGAAATCAATGCTCCAATCTGTTGTAGCACTCTCAACTACAGAAGCAGAATATATAGCTTTAACTGAGGCAATAAAAGAAAGTGTTTGGCTCAAAGGGATGATCCAAGAGTTTGGTTTTCAGCAGGAATCGGTCTCTATACTTCGTGACAGTCAAAGTGCCATTCATCTTGCAAAGCACCAAGCATTTCATGAACGCACTAAGCACATAGATGTGAGGTTACATTTTGTGAGGGACATTATTGAAAAGGGCACTGTAAAGGTTGTTAAAGTGGGAACTGAGAACAATGCTGCTGATATGTTAACTAAATCATTACCAGCAGTCAAGTTCAATTATTGTCTTAAGCTGATAAGTGTTTGCTCTCTTAAAGAGAGCTTGTCTGTATAATTTGATTCTTTTCTGTTTTGTGATGCACAGCTGCAGGTGGAGTTGCTACTATGAAGTCAAGGTGGAGAATGTTATTTGATGACTACATAAATGAAGGACTTGGGAGCAAATATGATAAGTGCAAGGAGTTAACTGAAAAGAAAGCAAGAAAGAAAGAAATTCCGTTGTAACAGAATTCAGTTCAATCGAGCCAACTTCAGTTTTTCTTTCTGTTCAAGTTTCTTATTAGTTTTCTCTCAAATCTTGTATATATATTCTCTGAAGATAAGAGAATAAGTTTAAGTGCTTCTCAGCTGAATAGAGGTCAAGAAGTGCATGTGCAGTAGCTTTGAAGTTAGCTTGTTAGGCTGCATTTTTTCTTAATCTTGTTGCTGAGTGTGGAGTCTGTAATTTCTTCTTCTTCTTGTTCATAGTGGAAATTCTTGGTTGTGTGTCCGTGGACGTAGATCTATACAGATCGAACCACGTAATTCCTGAGTCTCCTTTACATTTCTGTTTTTCATAGTTTTACAAATCGAGTGAGATTTGTTCTTGAGAGTTTTGAGAGGTGATTAATCTGTTCCATTGTTGCGAATTTGGTTCGTGTGTTTTGGAAGCTCTTCCGCAACAATATAAATACTAGTAGGTAACTCGTCGAAAATCGACGAGAATATATTAAAACATATAAATATTTGTAATTATTCAATATATTTTTTATTTGATGATTTTTTTCACTAAAATAAAGCATTAAATAAATTTGTTTTAAAGTAAAAGATGCTAACTAAATACATTTTTACTAATATTTAGTCAAGCAATCCTCTCGGTCTCAACTCAGAAGCTAATTGTATGAAACTATTTTTTAGACACTTCCACAAATCCAATCCAATTATAATGATTTTAGAAATTTCTGATGCCTAAAAGTTAACTTCTGTCCCCTCCCCCCTCCAAAAAAAAAAGAGAATAAAGCAAACTCCGAAGTCCCAAGCCAAAACAAATTAATTAATACAGCGTGATAGAGTAAAAGATGAAATATATTCATCCTCATATAACATATTTTACCTATGAACAATAAAAAAAATTTAAAAGAGCCACGAAGCAAATATAAATGTGGTGAAGATATATGATGGAATTTATTGCACCTTTCTTCCCTCCTAGCACAAGCTGCACAGACATATCAAATCAGCCTAGCAAAATATAAGAAAAATAATATATTAATAATATCGTAAATGACTTAAAACTTTTAAAGATTGAATAAAATATTAAATTTGTAATTACTTCATAATCTATCAAAAAATTCATTATAGTCATTCCTACTATTTGTCTAATAACAAAAAATTGAATAATATTAATATTGTAATGCAAAACTTCAAAATAAAATTAGATATTAAGTTAATAACTTGTTCCTTCCATCTCTTCCATGACTTGGGCAGCAGTTCTTTTAAGAAAATAAAGTGCAGTATCCTCAAAAAATGTAAAGTATATCACCTCATCTTCATCTTCTACAAGCACCTTCAACAAAAATCTGAGTATAATAGGAAACCAAAAATATAATTAGTAGGGTTTTATTTCTAATCAAAATATTATATGTAATATTTTTTATGTATAGATTAAAATTTACAAAACCAGTTACCTTATATTTATAGATCCAATCGGCTTTTTGCATTTTTTGCAATAATCTCCGATTTTGCTTCCTTTATGAATACCTTTGTAGCATTTGTCATTTCCACATGGCTCATAATACCATGATTCTTCAGGGTGAAAGTCAATTATTGTGCCTTTGCAGATATAGTTTCCACTATAAATTGAAAGATAATTATTTTCTAATTCTGAAAATATTTTAAAATATGTATAGCAAATTAAAAATTACCTCAGAGTTTTTCATCTCTTTAATTGTTTTCACTAAAGCAGGTTTCAACCATTGTTCACTTTTTACTTCTCGGCTAACGTTGGAAATATTAGCTATGGTGTTATTGTTGGAATCTTTAGTAAGACCGCGCCTGAAATTATTATAAACGTGAAGAATATGTGAGAAATGGGTGATTAATAAAAAAAATTAAACGACGTTCTTTTAATTAAACGACATCTTAATTTTGACCTCAATATCCATGTGATATCGTTTTGGGACTAATACTATGTAATATGCTAGCATGAAAAAAAAAATCACGCAACATTAATTTTCAAATCGTCAGAAGAATTTGAAAGTGGTTATATTGCTGCACATCAAAAAATCGATGCATGAATAAATTTTATATCAAAATTTATTTGTAAATATATATTTATACAAACCTTAATATAAAATCTTTAACTTCTTGAATATCAGGGCTGATAAAAAATCTGGTTGCGTGCTTCATTGTGGAAACTTTGGTTACACCTAAAATAACATTTAAATTATTAGTAATGCTTTGTAAAGTTAATTTAGTTATATATTAATAAATGAATATTGTAAATGATTAATAACATATGAACCTCTGAATGTTGATAACATAGCAAATTGTAAAGCTATTATTACTGGTTCTTTATCCTCGCTTGATCTGCTTTCCATGAATACTTTGAGTTCATCGGCATATGATTCCCACAATACACAAATTACTTGTGTGCCACTGTTACATATATAATTAAAAATATAATTTAAAATAAAATTAGAAATATTAATCATTATTCAACGAAAAATTTAGAAACTTACTCTGCATCAGCCAATGTTATGTCACACTTCTTAGCTTTGTCATGTTTCATTTCAACACAATCTATGGTAATATTTTTGATTTTTACCTCCCCAAGAATATTTACAAAAAAATGTAATTTAAATTCAAAATCAAAACTAATATTAGGAAATTATAGAATAAAATAATTTTTTTTCTATAATATATTATACTTACCCAATACCGATTCTGGATCATGTGAACGAATATTTCAAAAATGGATCAGTTGATTCAGAAACAATGGTTCTAAGGCTAAAACCGATTTTCCACTCATGATTGATTTTTGCATGCTGAAAGTTAGGCTTTTTTTCCAGTACTTGAAAGTTTTTAATAACTATTATTTGTCCCTCTTTAAGTAACTCATGAAAATTTTTCTTGAACTCTATTGAGACAGATGCTTGGATTTTATTGCCCTACATAATAAAAATTAATTAATAATTTTACAAAACTATTTATTCAATAAAACGGTGATAAGACTTACCCATTCATCAATCACGATCATTTCAAGTGCTTCCTTGCCCAATTTATCTTTTTGAACCCATAAGCGCAAAATTCTGACCACCATATATATATTTCGTGTTTTTGGCTTGATGGCATTCAAACGAATAGCTTCATTATTCGTCAACATTTCCTATATTTAGAGTAAGTAAATCAATTATCAAATATTATGCTATTATTCACATGAGTTACAAAAGATACATAATCTAAAACAAAATACTCTCAAATTGCCAAACCTTTAGCATTTAAAATTAATTTTTTCTTTAGAACTTATATTTTTAACAATATATATATATATATATATATATATATATATATAGGGAGAGGTTCAGGAAAGAACATATATATATATATATATATATATATATATATATATATATATATATAGGGAGAGGTTCAGGAAAGAACCATAAATAAAAGAAGACCGGAGAACCATTTTCAGCCATTCGATCATCAAGATTTACGGTGGATGCATCATCTTGTTGGATGAATGCAGATCCTGGGTTCGAATCCTGAAGGGAGCATTTTTTTTTATTTTTTTGAGTGCATTAATTTTAACAGCGGATGCATTAATTTTTACAGTGAATGCATTAGATTTGATGGTTCTCCCGTTCTCACAAATAATGTAGTTCTCTCTAGAACCACACCATATATATATATATATATATATATATATATATATATATATGACATGAGGCAATCTTGAGATTGAGATTTAATTATGTTAACTGTTAACTAATGGTGTAAAACATTGTACGTGGAAAATTTAATTTAATTTACAGAAATCTTTCATTTTCAAGGAAAGGTTTTTTTTTTTTTTGTTATATATTGAATTTGCATCATCACATCTATCCTAACGTAAATAGTCAATAGAGATATGTCGGTAGAAAAATGCAAGTAAAGAACAACACTGACAACATAATTTTACATCAAGAGCGACATTTTCTTACATACATGTGTATCCTTATTTTTTCATGTTCATCGAAATAATCATAATACGCAGCTCCTTCTTCCGAAAACCAATTCAGTTGAATGAATACATTTTTTAATTAAATCCCGACGACATGCCATAATGGATAACAGGTTTTTCCCATCAGAATCCAAAGGAAGCAAGAGCAAGACATGTACAAATTTAAAGGTCATGATCATAATCAATAAAGGAAAATTGTCACAACACTAATAACCTAATAAAAAAAAGCTAAGGGTTGAATAAATACCTCGTAAGCAGCGGAGAAAGAAAGCAGAATCGGGAGAAAGAAAGCAGAACCGATGAGAATAAGATTGTCAATTTGACAAAGAATTCTACCTTTGATATGATTTATCTAAAGAATTTGAGTTTATCTATAATTTGACAAAGAGATAAAGATGATAGGTTGAAGTAAATAAAATAAGAAATGTGTTGATTCCATTCAGTCTAGTCTTTCCGTGATGTATGTATTAAAATAGTTTCATTTTAATTACTATTATATATCGAATTTCTCAAAAAGATAAAATATATACTATTTATTAGATATTGAGTCTATCTATAATTTATTAATAGTGAAGATGATAGGTTGGAAATTAGATATATAGAAATTTGTTGATTAAAAATTTAGAAAAAATAAGAATGAATGAGAATTGAGGAAAATTAGAATAGAGATATTATATGACGCCACGTAGGATAGAGTTTATGTATTAAAATGGTTTCATTTTAATTATTATTATATATAGAATTTCTCAAAAAGATAAAATATATACTATTTATTAGATATTGAGTCTATCTATAATTTGTTAATAATGAAGATGATAGGTTTGAAATTAGATATATAGAAATTTGTTGATTAAAAATTTAGAAAAAATAAGAATGAATGAGAATTGAGGAAAATTAGAATAGATAGATTATATGACGCCACGTAAGATGGAGTTTATTTTGCTTTTATATATATATATATAGATAGATGATAAATGATTCTTTATTTACAATGAGATAGTCGAATTTAAAGTACTTGATTAGGGGTTACACTAGACAAAAATAAAAAACGCCTCAGCTATTACTACAACTATAGAAGAGATAGAGACTTTTCCAACTATAGCAATCTCTCGCTTGATTGGGGCTGAGTAAAATCAATCCGAAATCAAATAATATAATCGAATTGAGTATTGATATTTAGTCGATTTGATTCGATTTTAAACTGTTTTGGTTTTGAATCGGTTTGATTTAAAAAAAATTGATTTTTTTTAATAATAGATCGATTTTTTTTTAATTTGATTATTATATATACTAGTGTATCTCCCGCGCGATGCGTGGTGATTATAATGTTAGACTCGTGTAAATTGTGTACATGTTATATAATTATTAATTATTAATATTAGCTAATAAAAGGGTTAAGTACCAATTTCCCCCCAACATTGACATCTCTATCACCTTCAACATCCTAACATTAGGATTGACGTTGTTTACCACTTCAACGTGTCAAAAATGAAGCATATTTCCCCCCCCCCCCCCGCGTTTTAACGGTACTTAACCCCGTTAGAGTTGCGCCTTAGACGGCCGTTAAAATGTTGGGGGGGGGTGATTTGAGGTAGTAAACAACCAACTCTGACGTTAAGGTGTTAAAGGCGATAGGGGTGTTGTCACACCCCAATTTATGAAGGAATAAGTATAACTGAGGTGCAACTAAATCATTGAAATGAACAAGGGAAAAACCTTGTAAAATATGAATAATGGGATGATAAATCGGGCTTCGCCCCTTTAGATGAAGAAAGATAGATATCCAAACGATACTAATCCATCGACAAACATTACAACTTCAGGATCACAAGTTTAGTTTCATGCTTCGGATAACCAACATTCATTAATCAAAATGCTTAAGAGTCAAGAGTTTAAGCTTATCAAAAGATATTATTCAGAGTCATAACAAAATGTCTTAAGTCAAGGAAACGAAAGACAAAAAAAAAGCTAGTACTACAGCGGAAGTCGCAACACGGAGTTGAACCCTAGCCTCAGCCCTCCCCGTCATCACCTGCCGTTAACCTGAAAAAACATTTGAAAGTATTTTTGGGCTAAGTACTAATGTACTTAGTGGGCTGCAACTTTAAAACATTTCATAATCTGAAGAACAGTTTATCCAATCGTACTTGACATGACTTAGAAGGTTTTAAAGTGAAAGAACTTCTAAGCATGTTAAAACATTTCATATATATATATATATATATATATATATATACTTAGTTTTGCGCGCAGATGTCACACTCAATTCTGTTACTCGCTATGATCCCGGACCTTTTAGCCACCGACGGATCCATTTCTCCCATTACTTGAACTGAGGGCGTAACCCAGACAAGTTTACTTTTGACCTCGGGATGCTACCCAGACAGGCCCTTACATTACATGCTTCGGAACACATCCAGCAAGCACCCTTATAACGCCTCTTAGTTAGTGCCCGAATGGAGATCAACCCACCGAGTCAGCTAACAGTGTACACAATTCTCAAATAACGTGTTAGGTCATAAGAGAACCTCAATTGATTCGTTGTGGCGAGTCTTAAACAGAGCAGAGTGCACATAAACATTTTATTGGATAAACAATTTATTTTTCACGAACATTTAAGCTCAATAGCTAAATCATACATTTGGAAAAAAATAAGCCCACCTGTATAGGCAAAGCCAGTCGTTTAACGTTATCTCTGAATCGGAATAGCAGTGCTAATCCTCCTGACGTTCAAAGCCTACAAGAAAACTATTCTCAAAAGGTCTCCTTGAATCTAATCTTAAGTCGTGGTGAAGTGCTTAACATTCTATGATTCACTTAGCCGGGTTTTCAAAATTTAAAGAATAAATAATTGAAAACATTTCTCTTGAGTTAAGAACACCAACAATATTCTTACTCATCTTTCTTTAATAATTGGAAATTAAAACAAAAAAAACAAAAACAAAGAAAAACGGCCCAACTGACTTCAGCCCTAACCCAAAACCCAACCTTTTCCTCCTTCTTCCTCTTCATCAGTCACGCACAACACACACATCAGTCACGCACACACTCACGCTTCAGTCTCTCTCTCTCTAACTCACGGCCGCGTGCCACCACCCCCGATGACGAGCGCCGCTCCGGAACACCTCTCCCTCGAACCCCTGTCACTCCCCCTGTTCTCTCTCTCCTTCTCGGCGACGACGAAAACGCCGCCGCCTCCCTGAAAGCTCAAACACCGCCCCAGCCCCTGTTCCCGATGGCCGACGACCCCCAGGCCGCCGCCGTTCTGACCTCGACGCAACTCAACCCTGTCCAGCCCACCTCTTTCTCTCCAACCGTGGCCGGGCAGCAACGGCACAGCCGCCGTGCCCTGCCTCCCTCGACTCTTGACTCGACAGCAAACACAAACCAAGTTCAAGACTCAACCTTTCTTCCTTTTTTTTTAAAAAAAAAAACATGCTTGTAAAATTATATACGAACAGAGTGTATGCATAAGAATAAAGTTTGCATCTTTTCAAAATCTTGCAAAAACTTATACTGGTATGGTGGTTTACTGGAATGACACCATTGATATGCTTGAATTTACAGTTGAGTAAATGAGATAAGGGCTCAAGAGGGAACCTTAAGAGGTTTCGGTTGAGATTCGTTCTAGTTGTTGCTTGAATGAGGAGTTGATGGTTTAACTTCTTACCGAAGGGATAATGAATGTGCCGAGAAGGGTGGAGTAATCTCATCAATGGTGTTGTTTTATTAACCCCATTTACTTAGCCATCAAGTATTGGATAAATATCACATGCTTAATTATCCACTTGCATAAAGTATCTTATCCGTTAACTATGTTTATCCACTTGCTTTGACTCCTCTCTCTCTCTAAAGTTAGTTCCGCACCAGAGCAGAGGAATGGTGATACCAGGGGAATCACGGGGAGCAGCGAGATAGCTTTCGCCAGAGGAGTCACTCTCGCCAGAGGAATCACTCTCGCCAGAGGAATCACTCGGCAGAGGAATCACTCGGCAGAGGAAACACTCGCCAGATGAATCACTCGCCAGAGGAATCACTCGGCACAGGAATCACTCGCCAGAGGAAACACTCGCCAGAGGAATCACTCGGCAGAGGAATCACTCGCCAGAGGAAACATACTTGTATTTAAATCAATATGCAATGCACAAAATAAAATTTAAATAGCTTGAAAATTTACAAATGCTTTCGTAAATCATTTTTGTTGGAATTAAATAAATTCTTTTTTTCTCAATCCGGCGTGAATCATCTTAAATCTAAGTTCAAAATTATTCTAAACTTAGCTCGAGGAAACGGGGTATTACAGGTGTCAACGTTGGGGCATTGATACTTAACCCGCTAATAAAATTAAAATTTGACATCAAATTTATCATTTAAAAAGTGGTCTAATTTTTTAATATAACATGTATCTAGACATAGATATAATATCACTTGTATAAGGAGTAACTATAATTATATAAATCAGATTCATTGTATAAAATAATTTTCTACTAATTTGGTATGGAAAATAATGAATTTAAAAAAATGAATTTGTGCAAATTATGAGATTCTAATCCTGACTAATTATCTCAGCACATATTTTTAAAAAAATTAATAGACACGTAAAGATATCCGAAATTAATTTCATACAAATTATAGATAATTGTATGTATACATAAAAATACATACATTAATTCAAAATAAAAAATTATTATATTTAGAAAGCAACAGTAATTTTGAACAAATTCGGTCATATATAATTTTCTTGATCTCTTATAACTTTTGATTCAATAAAAATAGATAATTTTGTTTATAAATATAAATTATTTTATGTATTACAACTTTAAATTTTCATAACTTGTTTATGTTAAATTTATTTTTTATATATTATATATCAAATTAAAGTTCGATTTTATAAGCTTTGATTTAATATGTACATTACATATTTTATCTAGCACGTAATTACTTGAAAATGAAAAAGAATGAATTATGTATATAAAAAAAAGAAATAAATAAAAGATTTTAATAATAAATTGCACACCAAATTAATTTGGCGGTTTCGCATTCCAATTTCCAAGTAGTTGTCGGCAGTTAATTTTTTTTTATATATAATGAATATATTGAATTTGTTTTGTAACTATTATTTTTTTCAATTCCAATTATATCTTTGCAATTGAATTAAATTATATTTACTTTGTTTTTTATATATATAAAGATTATAAAGTGTGGTTCTAGGAGAATTGCAATTTACGTAAGAACGCGAGAACCATTAGACTAATACATTCGGTGTAAAGTTTACTGCACTCGAAAAAAAAAGAAGTTTTATTCAGGATTCGAACACAAGTGTTGTGTTATGTATCCACCGTAGATTTTAATGAATGACAGAAAATAGTTCATCGTTCTTTTTTTATATTTTTTAAATCCTAGCGAGAGATAGAGAAGAGAAATAGATCGTTTTTTCATAGTATTTTTTAAAATTCTCAAATTAGAGAAAAAGAACACATGGATTAGATCGGGGAATCAAAATCCTTGAATTTCACGTAAGTTTCGCCATATTTACGAACTAGGTTACTTTTCTGATTTCCTTATAATCAAGCTAAACACGAAAATTTAATAATTGAGAATCACATTACTCTCTTATAGCATAGTCCCTGCTTAATAAACACGCCCTTAATTAGGGGTTATTTTATAAATATAGCCTGAACTTTGATTTCTTGATAACTTTTTAGCTAGAATTTATAAATATTACAGATAGAGCTTGTACTTATTACAAATGACATGGACCTTCGAAAATGGACCTCTGAAAATTGACATGACATTATTAAAAATAAATAAAACTATACATGTACATGCAAATTAATTATTAAACATTAAAAAAATTAAATTTTCCCATCGACCAAATGTGCTGGTCCACGTCAAAGCGACAACAAGCAGAGCAATGGAATCAATGTTGAAATCGCAACGATTCTTGAATTTTGGAGACAATAGATTGAAATCGTGATACTCAACTATAGTGTTGTAGCTGATTTTGATTGGACAAATAATGCGAAAGAAGCGAAAATGGGCAATAATGAAGATGAGGAGAGACAAGAGATTACATGGATTTTCCTTTAGGGAGACGTCACTTTGATAGATGTGAAAATAAGCGATAACAAAAATTTATGTCTTTAAATTTAAGCGATAATATTATCCCTACTTAAAGTGAAAATAAGAAAGGAAAAATGGTGAACTTTCTTTTGCGTAAAATATGGGAAAAGAAAGGAAACATTTAAAGGCATATAGTTTTGTTATCCTTCATTTTTCCATCCATCAAAGTGAACGCACCCTTAATGTTTAGTAATTATTTTGCATGTGTGTGTAATTCGTTTTTTTTGAAAAATAATGTCAAGGTCATTTTTTTATCAGACCACGTCGTGTCTAGGGTCAGAATTCTAACTCGAACTATAAATTAAATATCAAAGATAATTACAAGTTATATTTATAAATTTGAATTAGAAAATCACCCATAAAATCAAGGTTCAGACTAGTTTTTTAATAATTACCCATTCTATTATTAATATTATCCCTTATCAACTTCACTCATGGTACCAATCAAAATCAATCTGTACTGTCTCTTAAAATTAAAACTATATAATAACTCTCGATTTTAAGATATCATTAATAACCATCTCCCCTTTTAATAAAAATAATTATATATAAACATTTAAGAAAAATATAGATTTTGCGATGTCCAACATTCGGAGATATGTCCCTCAAAAAAAAAAAAAAAAAAAAAAGGGCCATTCGGAGATATGTTTCAAGAGCACTTTGAAGTAGGATCCGAAACTTGAGCCCAAACAGCTACAAAATTTCGGCCCAGAAAACGTACAGTAGCCCAATTATTGTTGATAATTTAGTCCTCAGTCCACGTTAATTGAAATTTAAATTCAAGCTTGCCAGCTAATGTTAGAAACTCTTTTTTTTTAGAAAATAAATTATTCAAATAAATAAAAAAAATTTAAATACCACGTGACGATGGACTCGAACCCAAAACCTAAGACCTTGGACACTACCACTTACCGCTAGGTGAACTCACGCACACACTAAGTTTAGAAACTTAAATTAAGACAAGGAAGCTAAGATTAATTGATAAGACTCTTCTTATTAGGGCTGGGAATTTCGGGTTCGGGTAATCGGGTACCCGATACCCGACCCGAAAAAATCGGGTATTGGGTACCCGATATCCGATTTTTTCGGGATCGGGTACGGGTTCGGGTAGTTAGGGGTTCAAAAAAACGGGTATCGGGTATACCCGAAAATACCCGATTTTTTTAATTCTATTTAAATTATTTAATTAATCTAAAACTAAAAACTGTGAACCCCAGCCCTTACCTCCTCCCGCGCCCCCCCCCCCCCCGTTTTTCAATTCAGATTCATCCCTTCCCTCCCGGCTCCCGCAATCGGCAATTCCAAGCCCTAGAACTGTGAACTCTCGGCTCTCACGTCCAGCCCCGGCCGGCCGCCACTCGCCGTCGCCCCTCGCCCCTCGCCAGTGCAGCAGCAGTTCCGCCTCCGGCCTCCCCAGTTCGCGACCCTCGCCTCGCCTGTGGCAGCAGCCCTTCGCCGCCGCAGCAGCCCGCCGCCACTCGCCGTCGCCCCTCGCCCCTCGCCAGTGCAGCAGCAGTTCCGCCTCCGGCCTCCCCAGTTCGCGACCCTCGCCTCGCCTGTGGCAGCAGCCCTTCGCCGCCGCAGCAGCCCGTGCAGCAGCCTCCGAGCTCCGACGACAGGTGAGCTTTCTTTGTCATTGAATGTATAGAATGTATACTTCACAAATGTATAGAATGTATACATTATATGGTAGTTTATACTTTATAGAATGTATAGAATGTATACTTCACAAATTTAGTGTGATTTTGGCAGTTTATATGGTAGTTTATAGAATGTATACGTCACAAATTTAGTACTTACTACTTAGGATTTAGGAAACTGATTTTGCAGTTTATATGGTAGTTTATAGAATGTATAGAATGTATACTTCTCGGGTATAGTGTGATTTACTGATTTTGGCAGTTTATATGGTAGTTTGATACTTGTTGTTGGCAGTTTATATGGTATAGTTTGATTTTGGCAGTTTATATGGTATAGTTTGATACTTGTTGTTGGTAGTTTGATTTTGGCAGTTTATATGGTATAGTCATAGTGTGATTTACTGATTTTGGCACTTCATATTTCATAGTTTGATACTTGTTGTTTTGTTTTGTAGTTTGCTACATTGTCATGGAATCTTCTCGCAATAGTAATAGAGTTGAGGAAGATGATATTGATATGAATGATGATATGGATGATGATGGCTTAGAGGATATTCCTATTGGCGAAGACGGGGAAGAGACAATACAAACTGGAGCTCAAAGTGGAGCATCAAAGTGGCGCCCACATCTCGACCACGAGTTAGTGCTTCTACGTCAACATCAATCAGAGAAAGGAGATCAGAGCGTCGTAGTGCAATGAGCCTTGAGGCTTTGCAAGAGAGTGATCAAGATTGTGATGATCTTGATACAAACGAGCTCACTATCTACCTCACTGAGAAGCAATACAAAGTGGGTAAGAATGATGTCGACCAGTTTGATATTTTGATGTGGTGGTCGAGCAATACTGCACGTTATCCTGTACTTGCTGAGATGGCCAGAGATATCTTAGCCGTCCCCATATCTAGTGTTGCTTCGGAGTGTGCATTTAGTATGGGAGGACGTGTTCTATCACCGTATAGAAGCTCTTTGGCGCCGGAAATGGTTGAGGCCTTGATTTGTGCTGAGGATTGGTTAAGATCTACCGATATTGATAAAAAAGATGAAGAAGGCGTTCCAGAAGAAGAGCAACAGAAGGAGTTTGAAATGGGTAATTATATTTTATTCAAGTCTATTTGACATTAACATATTATTACGTTACATTGTTTGATTTTGTTTATCTTAATTTCAATTTCTTACAGTGCTCCATAGCTATACTCATGGTGATCCGAGGACGGCACAGAGTCAGACGGATCAAAGTGGAAGTCGTGCAACGGAGACGGATTAGTAGTTATGGCCCATGAACATCATTTTGTGATTGTGTATTTGACTTGACATTTGCTTATGTTAACAACGTACTTGGGTACTTCTAAAGTTTAGAAGTTCGTTTAATTTTAAATTATGACTTGGGAGCTGAGATTTGTGCTTGTTGATTTTTTATTTGTTGTTATATATTATTTGTTACTACAGGGAATTAAAAACGTAAGAAATTGTATAGGGCAAAGGCTGAAAAATAGGGGTTACATTTTCAATTTTTTTTTTAAAAAATAGGGTATTTTCGGGTATTAGGGTACCCTAATATCAAAATCGGGTAATTCGGGTACCCTAATACCCGAAATACCCGATTTACCCGATTGAATTGGACGAGCTCATTTACACCGGGTAATTTCGGGTACCCGAATACCCGACTCGGGTACCCGAAACGGGTATTAGGGTACCCGATTTTAAATTCGGGTTCGGGTTCGGGTAGCAAATTTAGGGTATTTTCGGGTTCGGGTACCCGATTTTTTCGGGTAGGGTACCCGACCCGTCCCGTTTAGACAGCCCTACTTCTTATCGAATCAATAGATTTGCGGTTGAGTGTGTGTGAAATATAACTAAAAAAGGAAACTTAAATTGAAATGCATTCACAAGTTATGACGACTCAGACCCGATTACAGATCTTGACCCGTTTGGACGGTTCCCGTATCCGGATCCGAGTGGATCCAAATATAGGCATGTCTCTTGAGAGGGGGTGGGGGGAAATTTGGAACCATTTTGATCTTTCTTAAAACAAATCTCATCTTCATCTCTCAACAATGCAAAGCTCCCTAAACCAAATCTTAAGAAAACATGTTCAACTTAAAGAATAAACACATGTAAGAAGACGGCCACTTTCGAATTCAACCAAACAATCCGACAGAGAAGAAATGATTTGCAGAAGATGCAAAAGGCATACCATGGCTCATACTCATAGCTGCAGTTAGTATCTTCACAAATCCAAGGAAACTAGTTCAGAAGCATCAACACTTTGCGACTTCAAACGTGACAGCACGAATACGGATCTCTACGACTTGATAAGTTATACACAAATAGATTTCAACTTGTAGCAATTCAAGGCAGAAATGACTGGTTTAAAATTGAGAAACTTGGCCTTAAAATGAGTTGTTGGTGGAAATCATGAAGATTGAATTGAATCAAATCTAGTGCATAGCAAAGCTTCACTATATCCATCATCACAAGCATCAGCTCACATGTCTAAACCAAATGCCAGCAGCAGCATAGAGGAGACGAGCAAGCAAGCATAAAACGTGGCAGAATGAGTGAAGAACATTGAATTTTACCTGAATCTGATACGAAGAAAGATTGCAGCTGATCCAAACACAAGCTAACTTATGTTGTCTCCACGACATCCCTGACATTCAAACTGAACTGCAAAATATAACGGAGGAGATATAATAGTGTCATGGAAGCAAGGATTCAGCCAAATATAGCTCACTTATCTAATAACAGAAACACAAAAGACTTGTTAAACTCTTTTGCATTAACAGAAACAATTAATTCCAATAATATTCCAAGGCATTAGCAAAAACATGAACTCAAAAACAAATATTGGGAAGGCCCTATGAGCCACTCTCAGTGTGCAATACAAAATTTATTTGCATTCGACACCAACTTCAGCAGCCCGTCTGGGCTTGTTCTTCCTTCTGCTCCCGTGTTGTCTATAGCCAACGGGCTTGATTAGGACAGTGGCATTACTTTTGGCAGCCATGGCATTCTCCTCCTTTACTAATTCATCACTTTCCTTGATCTGTGAGGGCCTCTTCCTCTTCCTGCCATTCTCTGCAACAGCTTGGTTCTTGCTGCTTTTACTCAACACCAAATTCTTCGTCTCCTCACCATCCTCATCTTCTTCCTCAATCTTCTCAACTTCGTCTTCCTCCTCAAACTCATCTTTCATTGGTTTTTGTGGCCTCCCTCTTCTCCTCACAGGTAGCTTCTCATCCTCACCGCTGCCAGTATCATCGCGAGCAGCAATCGCAGATTGTTTCTTCCCTTTCCCTCTCCCTCTTCCCATTCTTTAAAATCAGCAATTCGACCAAAATTGTGATAGTTCTGCAATACACAACATGGATACATATGAATCCATTTGCAAAGATTGATGATGGATATTCTAGTACAATCAGAAAACTAGATAAAGTAATCCAAAAAACAATCAAGAAAACAAACAATTCTGCAGATAATTAAGCAACAAAGCAAATCTAGAACTAGATAAATCCAAATCTAAATCTTATCTATATCATCCACTGAAAAATTCAAGAAACCAGACCCACTAAACCTGTGTTCAGATTTAGCATACATCACATTTATTTACTTAGCATACAATACAGCAAACAACAAAATGAGCTTCAAATCCCATAAAAATTAAAGCTAAATCGAGATGCTTGACTTGCAAATAACCTTAGTAAATCCAATAAAAATACATCCAATCCATGTATATAGCATAACTTAGAACCTCAAGAAACCATCTTTTTTTCTTGAAAAGAAAACTAAACGCAAAAAAATAGACACACTAGATCACCGTAAACAGAAAGCAACAGACTATGATCAGATCATTACTTTATAAGACAAAAAAAATATTACAATAAAAATAAAGAGAGTTACATACCAAATGAAGCTGGCTTCATAAGAAACAATACCCATCTGCATCCTAAATAAAAGAACCCATTTTCAAGAAAAACAAACTACACCAATCAGAAACCCAATAAAAAGATAAGATTTTGAACCTGCATGAATAGTTTCAACGGTAAAAGGGAAACAAAGGAAACAAAAAGGTGAAGTCTTGGTATGCTATGAGTAAGAATTAGATGAAAATTTGATCTGAAACAGGGAAAGAAAGGGAGAGACAGAAAGCCCAGATCAAATATACAGCAAGAGAGGGATTAAAGATTCAGAAAATGAACTCAGATTTGAAAAAAGATTGGATATTTTCCAGATTTCAAAGGCTGAAGGTACCAGCCAATGAGCTAAGGGAAGCAAAAACAGCAAGAGAGAGAGAGAGAGGAAGTGAAGAAAAAAATGTGTAGTTAAGTGGGAAGTGGTGAAAGGATATTTATTTAATTTGATGGGCTGTTTGGGAAGTTAGGGTAAAGTGCAATTGAAGGTAAAATAACTATTCAATACAAGAAACCAGTAAAAAAGAAATAAATACAGAAGAAATGAAAGAGATAAAATAGTATAAGAAAATTGTGGCAATTTAAATAAATGAGAAAATTGAAAGGCCATCTTTTGTTATGTCTCTCCTGTACCACACACCTTAGACAGAGTCAAACTTGTTATCTATAACAGTTTTTAACATGAGAGAAAGAGAGAGCACGTTGTATCTAATGTTGTATCTATAGAGTCAAAAACCCTAAACCATCTTTAAATATTTCACGAGTGGGAATTCTCTAAATTAAGTCCTTCAATTTGTAAAGTTCATGCACACAATCAAAATCTGCATCCACAGTTGACAGCTGTATATTATCTTATTACGAAAATATTATATACTATCATTGTCTCAATATCTTAGGCACAAACTTCATTTTCTATATTTGTTTAGTTTATGTAGTGTTTGAAATTCTAAAGAATTTTTAAGTACACTCATTCACTTAGTTCTTTTTGTTTGATTTAGTGTGGATTTTTGTGGAATAATATCGAGAGTTTTTTTGGGGCAAGGAATAATATCGAGAGTTAATTGTACTTTATCATTCAAATTTTCAAATTCTAGAGTTATTTATAAAAATTATATAACCTTTAAAAAATATAGAAAAATAATTTTGAATGTTAATAAAAAAAATGTAAAAATTGCACGAACTTAAAAATAGTCTGAATTTAATGAAAGTTATAAAAATGGTATGAGCTTACAATTTTGAACTTAAACTATAATGTGGAAGGCTCGAAATTCTAAATTCCACTTAGAGCGTTTTCAACAAAATTTGAGAATTCTTTTTTTATATCGTAGAGTCAATTTTGGAGGGTTCGTATGAGAAAAGAATTCTCAAATTTTGTTGGAACTGCTCTAAGTGGCATTAAAATTTTCACATAAATTTCATGTCTTTAAACATTCCATGTTATAGTTTGAAATTGAAAATGTAAGCCTATGTTATTATGAAAGTTCATACATCTTTTTGTATTTTTTAAAGTTCGTGTCATTTTTATAATTTTCATGAAAGCTTGAGCCTTTTTTTTTAAGTTTGTACTATTTTACAAATGTATCAAACTTCGGGACATAAACTACAATAATCCTAATATTAAGCCCATTGCGAGGCGTTTTTACACGTTTTTTTGCTATGCTTTTAGACGGATCCTTTGTTATCCGGCCCTTCGTTAGCGTCTATGCTCTCAGGGGTTTTTAGGTCTCTTTTCTCTTTCTTTTTTTTAATAAAATTTCTATTTCAACCTAATATTAAGCCCATTATTTGGCAAAATCTAATTATACATTTGAAAATTAATACTCTATCCATCTACCAAAAGTGTAGTATAATTTGAAGGGCACATATTTTAATAAAATGTTGAGAGTTATACTTTGAGTGGATAAAGAGTCATAAAAAGGGTATTGTATTAGTGTCCCATAAAAGGATTTTGAAATGGTGAAATTGGTGTAGGCGCATGTATTTGGCGTGGTCGAAGGGTATATCCGGAATTTCATCTTTACGCGGGAAGTCTTCCGCGTTTCTGGCGATCCCTCTGATGGAGGTGATCTCTCTGACGTGGCTGACTTCTCTGATGTGGAAGACTTCTCTGATGTGGAGGACTTCTCTGGCGTGGCTGACTTCTCTGGTGTGGAGGACTTCTCTGATGTGGAAAACTTCTCTGGTGTGGAGGACTTCTCTGGCAAAAGCCATTCCTCTGGTGGATGAGTTGTCTCTGATGGATGAAATCCCTCTGGTAAGAATGATTCTTTTGACCAGTATGATTCTTCTGGTGAGGATGATTCCTCTGATTTGTATCCTTTCTCTACTCTACACATATTACTCCTCATCAACCACTCCCCCCTCTGGTCTGGTTGAACCGGGTATTCTTCGTGTTCAACCATTGAAGTATTGTTAAAACTGGTGTTATGATGTGTTCCCTGATCCCTGCAAGTCCTGAAAACACGAGAATTTTAATACTATAAGAAAGCAAGGATAAAACCCTATAAATTATTCTCCAGTGTTTTTATTACTCCCACCCCCTGGTCTGGCTAGTTCACTCTGGATTAGTGCAACTAGTCAGAGGACTCGCCCGCGTGGGTGACGTCACCCGCATTAAATGCCTGTCCGAGCTACAGTGCTTTTCCCGTACCCCGAGGTTATCTTTTAACCTTTGCGTCCTTTCGCCTCTCTGTAAGGGTTTTCAGCCGTCGATTTATTTCCGTATGCCAAGCGTCGCTCATCCCGCGCATTGGTAGTTGCCCGCGTACATTTTTACTTAGTCGATTCGAACTCTCGTTTTTCACTATTCTTCTTCTCCAAGTTTTCCGCACTCCTTTATCTGTGTTTTCCGGCGATTCTCTCCTTGTTCCGGCGTATTTCCCGCGATCCCTCCGCTCCGGTTTTTACCGTCCATTTTTCTCTGCCCTAGGTAATTTGCGTATCCTTTTTCTTCCCCATTATTTGTGATCAGTGTAAGTAGTTTTGAAGTTTGTTGGTGCTCTGATTGAGCGTGTTAGAAACCCTAGGATTGATATTTCTGATAATGGCTTCCACTTCCGCTCCTCAACCCTCGCGTTCGCCCTCTCCTTCTTCCCGAACTTCTTCATCTTCCTCTCCCCAACTCCAGGATCTTGATAACCTCCCTTCCCCCTCTGCCTCTTATGACTCCCAAACTATCCCCAGCTCTTCTCGGCCTAAGAAAAGGGGTAAGAAGACCCCCCAACCCCCAAAGCGTGTTCCTGAATCCCTCCTTGGCGTCGCGGCAGTTGAGAAATTGGAACGTAAATGTCGTCACCCTGAAGGTTTGAAATTCGAGGCCTTCTCTAAAGGTTCAACACCTCCCGAGAGCCTTCGCCACCCTAGGGTAATAGTCATCTGGCAAGCCCAAATAGATGCTGGCCTAAGGCTTCCTCCTCCTACCCTTCTGGTTGATGTCTGCAACCATTTTCGTATCCCTTTTTTTCAAGTCGCTCCATCTGCCATCCGAAGATTATACGCCTCCCATATTCTTTGCCGAGCCCACGGTGTTAATGATACCGCCAAACTGTTCTGTCAGACCCAATCTCTTCGCATGCAGGGCAATCCTTTGTATAGCTTTGCGGGTCTTCGAAGATATCCCACTTCTTTCCTTTCCTCTCTAAATTCTTCTGATGGTGGCTTTTTGAGCTATTACTGTTATGTGCGCACCATGTTCGGCACCTGGCGTGATTATCATGTTCGGGAACTAGAATGGCACAATCCTCGGACTAGTTATAGACCAGCCTCCTCAGAAGCTCCCTCTGCTTTTGACTTGGAGGTCATAGCCCGTCTGAATGCTATGAACAAAGCCCGGCCCTTAGACTGTAAATACCTTGCTGAGAATAATTCGGCTCTGGCATACAATGGCCTGTTTCCCTTATATCCCCAGAAATCAATAGGTAAAGAATATGAATTAGAAAATACATTAACCTTTGTTACCCTGATTTTAAAGATGTGGAATTTTGATTTGCAGACATGTCTTGGAGAAAGAAGTGCGGGGACAATCTGCCCACTATTACTTCTCCTGTTCCCAGTGGAGAGCATGGCTCGGGGGATTCTGCTTCCCGAACTGCTCCCTCAGAACAACCAGCTGGGGCCGAGCTGGTCATCATTCCCCCGGTGATAGAGATCCCAGAGAGAAATGTGGAAGTCTCCCGCACCTTTGATGCCGAGGAGGTTGATGCGGGTAGCCTTGTTCGTAGGCGTGGCCGCCCCAGCACTGGTGATACATCTGGTGCCGGTGAAGGAGATGTCCAGATTGTGGACATTACCGATGAAGTTCCCTCGCCTGATTCGGTCCCTGGTGTCACCCTCTCCGAGCTTTCAAAGAAGAGGAAGAGAGGTTCTCTGATTTCCGTCGGTGAGAAGGAGAAACAAGAGAGCCTGAAGAAGGCCAGCAAGTCTTAGGAACCATCAAAGAAGTCTGCTGGTGGTTCGAAGGTCCTCTCGTCTGCAGTGGAGAAAGGCAAGGGGCCAGCGAAGAAGTCTGCTGGTGGTTCTAAGGTTTCCCCTTCTGCCGGGGGAAAGGGTAAGGGCAAAGCTGTGGTGCCCCCTGCTGATGAACCAGAGGATGTTGTTCCTGGGCCGATTTTGAGTTTGTCGGGGCAGGGGTTGATTGATGCCTTGATAGCTCGTGTCCACTCAAAGGACCAGGAGAAAGTGGAAAAGCTGACCCGGGGGGTTTTAGTTACTCAGCTGTGCCAGTTGGCTCTTCAGGTACCCTGCTTTTTACACTTTTATTATAGAAAAGACGAAGTTACTAACCTCTTTATTGTTCTAACGGAATCCTTTTTGTTTTCTTGTAGGTGGAGGCTCGGATGTGGGGGGCTGTTAAGTGCATCCATGACTATGATATGTCAGAAAAAGAGAGGGAGAAAGAACAGGCGGATATCGCTAAGCGTGATGACGACGTGGCCGGGGTGGTGGAGCGTTTGAGTAAGGCTGAAGCGGAGATTGCTGAGTTAAAGGCTCAGTTGTCCCAAGCAGAGGTGGAGAAGTCTTCCCTGGTTTCTGAACTAACAAGGACGACCAAGGAAAGTCATGAGAACCTGGCTAGGTTCAAGGCGGGATATGAAGAAGCCTACAAGGCGACCCAGCGTGATTGGAAGAAGACGCTCGTGGAAGCGCAGAATCGTGCCTATGTCCTGGGGGCGCGAGATCAACGCCTGGAGTATTTCTTGTCTCCGCAGGGTCAACACTTTCTGGGGTTGATGCTGGAAGGCACCTTGGCGGCCTTCAAGCGAACTCAAGAGTACCTGGAGGATTTCGGACCCCTCTTTGCCTATGTGATACAGCAGTCCGCCTCCAAGGCGTTAGAGATGGCGAGGACGACCTCGGAGCAGCTCGCTACCCTGGATTTGCATGCCTTAATGGATAACCTCAATGATGAGGAAATAAATAAGCTGATGGGGATCCCTGCGAATTCTCCGAAGAAACCAGAATGGTGGTATCCAGTGCTGGAGAGGGCCATTCCCTATTTCGCCTTTGGGGTTGGATCTGCTTCATTGCCCTCAGCTCCATTATATACGCCTGCTTTCTCTGCTTCCCTGGCGGGCTTTGTGAACCGGCTGTGGGATCCCACCAACAAGAGCACCCGACGGTTCTCTCAGTATGGCGTGGTGCCTCCTCTGCCCTCTGATCTGGCGGCCTCCGTTTCTGAAGATTCCGCTTCCTCCTCTTCTGCAATGGATCAGCTTCTTACCCTGTATCGAGATGAGAAAACGTTTGTTCAAGAAGCTGTGAAGCTGCTGGACTTGGGAGTCCGTCTCCCCGAGGTGAAGGAAGCTGGCATGCTGCCAGTCTTTACAGAGGGAACCTCTGCTAGCCAGATCCCTGCCAGTGATGTTCCTCCTCTGATTTCCTCTGCCTCTGCTCCTGCTTCCTCTACTCCCGCTGAAGATTCTTCTGCTCCTCCCTCTTGATGTCCCCTATCTCTTCCCTGATTTACAGGAAATTTTTGTAACTCTTTAATTTGTACAAACTTAGTACTTACTTCTCGTTCTTGGATGTACAGCTGTGCCTCCTTGGCATATTTTTATGAAACTTCTTCCCTACTTGCGTCGCTTTTCTCTCTTTGTTCTTTGCGTTGTTTTGTTGCTCTTTCATGTTGGATTTATATTCCCGCATCTCCTCTGCTGGTTTGATTTGATTTTGATGACTCTTCTAGCAAGGGTTCTGATGACTCCTCTGGTGAGGATCTTGATTGACTTCTCTGCCAAAGATTTCGCCGCCTCCTCTTACGAGGATTTGATTGACTTCTCTGCCAGAGATTTCGCCGCCTCCTCTTACGAGGATTTGGTTGACTTCTCTACCAGAGATTTCATAATTACTTTTCATTTAAGCGCTCCTTTGCTGTTTCCCATCCAAGCACTCCTTTGCTGCTTCCCATCCAAGTTTGAGCACTCTGTGTGGAGCATGGGAGACCCGGGGGGTGCGACCAACTTTCGCGGCTTATGATTAAATAGTAACCCTCTGCGCGGAGCATGGGAGGCCCGGATGGCACAACCAACTTTCGCGGCCTACGATTAAATAGTAACCCTCTGCGCGGAGCATGGGAGGCCCGGATGGCACAGCCAACTTTCGCGGCTTACGATTAAATAGTAACCCTCTGCGCGGAGCATGTAAGGCCCGGATGGCACAGCCAACTTTCGCGGCTTACGATTAAATAGTAACCCTCTGCGCGGAGCATGGAAGGCCGGATGGCACAGCCAACTTTCGCGGCTTACGATTAAATAGTAACCCTCTGCGCGGAGCATGGAAGGCCCGGATGGCACAGCCAACTTTCGCGGCTTACGATTAAATAGTAACCCTCTGCGCGGAGCATGGAAGGCCCGGATGGCACAACCAACTTTCGCGGCTTACGATTAAATAGTAACCCTCTGCGCGGAGCATGGAAGGCCCGGATGGCACAGCCAACTTTCGCGGCTTACGATTAAATAGTAACCCTCTGCGCGGAGCATGGAAGGCCCGGATGGCACAACCAACTTTCGCGGCTTACGATTAAATAGTAACACTCTGCGCGGAGCATGGAAGGCCCGGATGGCACAACCACTTTCGCGGCTTACGATAAATAGTAAAACCCTCTGCGCGGAGCATGGAAGGCCCGGATGGCACAGCCAACTTTCGCGGCTTACGATTAAATAGTAACCCCCTGCACGGAGCCTGGAAAACCCGGGGGGTGCGACCAACTTCCGTGGCTTACGGTTAAGTGCAACCTCTGCACGGAGCATGGAGGACCCAGGGGGGGTGCAACCAACTTTCGTGGCTTACGATTATGTGCAACCTCTGCGCGGAGCATGGAAGGCCCGGATGGCACGACCAACTTTCGCGGCTTACGATTAAGTAGTAACCCCCTACACGGAGCCTGGAAAACCCGGGGGGTGCGACCAACTTCCGTGGCTTACGGTTAAGTGCAACCTCTGCACGGAGCATGGAGGACCCAGGGGGGGTGCAACCAACTTTCGTGGCTTACGATTATGTGCAACCTCTGCGCGGAGCATGGAAGGCCCGGATGGCACGACCAACTTTCGCGGCTTACGATTAAGTAGTAATCCTCCCTCTGCGCTGCTGGAGCGTGATTCCTCTGCTCTGCTTGAGAAGAAATTTTAGAATTTAAAAATTAGGACCTACGGGTATACACCCTACTCCCCCTTCTGGTGACATGTGCAATACTCTGTTATGAACATGTTGGCCCAATTACTTTTTATTCCATCTCCGGCCCATAAACCCGCTTGGGCCCATTATCCCTTGGCCCCTTTCTTAGGCCCAATACCGTCTCTATATATACCCCTCCATCCTTCATAACCTAGCTCAAAATCCATTATTTCCTTTCCGCCGCCCCAAACTGCTCTCCTCTCAAACCCTAGATCTCCCGTCTTTTTGGCTCAAAATGCCTTCTTGTCTTGGTTGTAACGCCCTCAGTCGGGGGAGTGAGTCCTTTTGCGAAAGTACGCCGGCGCCCGTTGGTGACTGAAAAAATAGGACTCCCCCCCGCCTGAGGGTTTTATCTCCAAGATTCTTAAAGGAAGCTCCCTCGTTGCCCTTTTCCGACTTCCTCTCAGACCCTAGATCTGCCATCCCTTGTCTCTCATTTCCCGTATCTTTTCCCATCTTGGTTGTAAAGCACTCAAGTAAGGGAAGTTCCCCTCAGAACATTCATATCCTTGAAGGCTTTGCTTTTCCCTCTGTGCTTCCAGTGCAGGTCTCTAGCTTTGTGATTGTGAGGAGGGGACTTCCCGTATTTGAGAGCATTATTACCGATTTCCCGAGATCTGGAATTTGATTGGTCTTTTCCTCCGTATTCTTTCCCTCTGGCATTTTGACTTGTTGCTTTTCTTGGTATTCTGCAGGTGTGGGGTAAATCCGGAGTGGATCTGAGGTAGATCTGGCGTGAATATCTCCCAACGGAGGAGAAAAGCTTGAAGTGTTGGCACATGGGGGCGAAGTCACCAGCTCCTGATGTTTTGCTTTCCCTTTGACCTGCTAAGAAGCAGTTTTTGTATTTGTTTCTCCCTTATCCTGCTAAGAAGCATTTTGTATTTTGAATTTGAAAATTGGGGATTATGGGTATACACCATACTCCCCCCTCTGGTGACATGTGCAATGCTCTGCATGAACATGTTAAATAGCATATGTAATGTAAGAAAGCAATAATTGAAATAAACGAACACAAAACCAGGGAATTCCCTAGAACCACATATCTGTTTTATTGATATCATGGCCCCGGACCTCGTTAAAACCCCTGTGGGGAAAAAGAGTATCCGGTCTACAAGTGATTACTCCTGCTAAGTAGCAGTTATACATAGAACTTTTTGAGTGTGTTTATATTCCATGGCCTGGGGAGAGTTCTGCCGTCTGAATCCGACAATGTGTACGCTCCGCCACCCAAGACCTCTGTAACGATAAATGGTCCTTCCCAATTTGCTTCAAACTTGCCCACTGCCTTTAATGCGTCTGCTCTTTTCAATACTAGATCGCCCTTGACCAGCTTTCTTGCTCTGACCCTTTTGTCGTACCCTGCTTTGATGACACTTTTATATTTTGCTGCTCTGATTTGCGCTTCTTCCCGCTGTGCTTCCGCAAGGTCGAGCTCAGTTCTTCGAAGGTCGGCGTTATGCTCTGTATCATAGGTGATGATGCGGTATGATTCCAGTCTGGCCTCCGCTGGTATTACTGCATTGGATCCGTATACCAGCGTAAACGGTGCCTCGCCCGTTGCTGTCTTCGGGCTAGTTTGGTAGGCCCAGAGAACAGTGTCTAACTCCTCCACCCATTTCCCTCTGCTCTGGTTCAGCCTCTTCTTGATCCCTTCACAGATTGTTCTGTTAGCTAATTCCACCTGGCCATTTGCTTGTGGGTGAGCCACTGAGACGAAACGCTGGGTGATGTCCATTCGGTCACAAAAATCTGCTATCCTCTGCCCTGTAAACTGAGTCCCATTGTCAGACACAATGATTCTCGATACCCCGAATCTGCAACAGATGTTCCTCCAAATGAAACGTTCCACTGTCACTTCGTCTATCTTGCCCACAGCTTCGACCTCAACCCATTTGGAAAAATAATCTACAGCCACGATAAGAAAGCACTTCCCTCCTGGTGCTGTAGGTAACTTCCCGACTATATCAATGCCCCATTTGTCGAACGGACATGCCGCGTACATGACACCCATAGGCTCCCCTGGTATATTGATTCGCCCAGCATGTCTCTGGCAAGCTTCGCACTTGCGGACGAACTCTCTGGCTTCCTTGTTGATGTGAGGCCAGTAGAACCCAGCCCGAATAATTTTTCGTACGAGATCCCAAAATCCCGTATGCCCACCACAGCAACCTGCATGAATTTCTGTCAGAGCAAAATTAGCCTCTTCTGGAGATAAGCATTTTAGTAAGGGCTGAGTAAAAGATCGTTTGAAGAGTTGATCGTTGATTAAGCAGTAATTCTCATAGCGAGCCCTCTGATTGGATTCTTTGCTCAGCCGCTCCCCTGTCTTTAGAAAGTGTATAATCGGAGCCCGCCAATCGTCCCTGATCTCTACCGAGAAAACCTGCGAGGTCTCCATCTCTCTGGTATCACAGAGTAAAATAATTTCATCATTCCAAGTTTGCTCCACCGCACTGGCCATACGCGCCAATAAGTCCGCTTTCGTATTTTCCTCTCTGGCAATCTGCTCGATCCTGAATTCCATAAACTTTTCTTTCATTTCACTGATTTTGGATTGGTACGCCCTCATCCGCTGATCCTTGATACTATAAGTCCCTGAAAACTGTTGGGCAACCAACTGGGAATCTGTCTTTATGATGACACACTCGGCTTTGAGCTCTGACAAGATATGAGCCCCTCTAACCACGGCCTCATATTCCGCTTCATTGTTGGACAACCGACAAGTGAATTTGATGGCGAACTGGTATATCCCATAACCTGGTGAAGTGATATAAACCCCGATCCCACATCCCTCTTTCGTCACGGATCCGTCCACAAAGGCCACCCAAAACTCTGGTATAGGACGACGAGTTGTTTCTTGTATGAAGTCTGCCAATGCTTGCGCTTTGATCGCTGTTCTCGGTTCATACTCTACATCATACTCCCCTAATTCCACAGCCCATTTAACCATTCTTCCCGACAAATCCGGGCGCCCCAAAACTTGTTTGAAGGGAAGAGACGTGCGTACTATCACTCGGTGTGAAAGGAAATAGGGCCTCAACTTTCTGGCCGTGACCATGACTGCCAGAGCAGCCTTCTCAATCTCTGTGTAATTTTGCTCAGGCCCTTGTATGATTCTGCTAACGAAATAGATAGGCTTCTGGTGACTTCCCTCTTCTCTGATAAGCACAGAGCTGATCGCATCTTCTCCCACCGCTATATACAGATACAATGTTTCACCCGGCACCGGCTTGGTCAGAGTCGGCAACTTGGCTAGATAGACTTTAAGATCCTCAAACGCCGCTCTGCATTCCTCTGTCCACAGAAACTTAGTTCCCTTCCTCAATACTTTGAAAAACGACATGCTGCGCTCTGCCGAGCGTGATATAAATCTGCTCAGAGCAGTGATGCGCCCATTCAGAGTCTGCACTTCTTTGATTCATCTGGGCGGTGTCATGTCCATAATAGCTTTGACCTTTTCGGCATTAACCTCAATCCCTGCAGGCGTGACCTTATATCCCAAAAACTTCCCTGTTGTGACTCCAAAGGTGCATTTCGCTGGGTTCAGCATAAGCCGATGATCTCTGACCACCGTGAAGATTTCTTCCAGATCAGAATCATGATCCTCTGCCCTGACACTCCGCACAAGCATATCATCCACGTATACCGAAATGTTCTTTGCCAATTGTTCTTTGAAAATTTTCTCCATCATCTGCTGATATGTAGCTCCCGCATTTTTTAAACCAAAAGGCATACTTCTCCATCCATACACTCCGCAACAGACGGCAAATGCTGTTTTGGCAATGTCTCCCTTATTCATCCTGACCTGATGATATCCCTGGTATGCATCCATCATGGACAATAAAGCACACCCTGAAGTGGTATCCACCAGCTGATCGATCCTCGGCAGAGGATAATGGTCTTTTGGGCAGGCAGCATTTAGATCTCTGAAATCCACACACATCCTCCAGGTGTTTGTTTTCTTGGGTACCATCACCGCGTTTGAAATCCACTCCGGGTATTGCACTTCAACAATGTGCCCTGCTTCCAACAATCCGTAAACCTGTTCCCTTATTGCCGCGTCCTTCTCTGCCCCAAAATTCCTTGTTCTCTGCTTTACCGGCTTCACCTTAGGGTCCACGTTGAGGCAATGCTCTGCCAACTTTCTGTCAATCCCCTTTAAGTCGGTGGTATTGAATGCAAACACGTCTGCATTTCTTCGAAGACAACCAATGAGTTCCTCTCTGACCTGATCACTCATGGCAGACCCAATTTTTGTCTGGAAACCCTCTCTCCCTGGAAACAATTTTATCATATTGCAGACATCACTGGTGGACACCAGCGCGGTTTTTTCTGTGCTATCTCTGTCTTTTAATAAATCCGCCAACTCTTGGCGTTCCTCTGCTAAGGCGTGCACCTCACCCACCTTTCCCCTCTTCCGTGTATCTGATCCTTCTGTCATTCTTTCCCTCTTCTGGCCCGATGAGTGTGCAAGCATCTGGACGTGACATGCTTTCGACGCTGTTTGATCCCCACAAACTTCTCCTACTCTTCCCCCTCGACTGGGAATTTCATTTTCAAATGGAACATAGAGATCACGGCCCTGAACGCCGTCAAGGCAGGTCGTCCGAGTATGATATTGTATGCAGGTTTGGGCATGTCCACAACTAAAAATCGTACCATCCTTGCTCTGCTGATATTGGCTGCACTGCCGAGGATCAACGGCAGCTCCATATACCCTAATGGCATAACCATCTCTCCCCCGAACCCAAACAAATGAGCATTTGTGGGCTCAATGTGCACTTCTATTCCCATGTTTTGGAGGCATTCCTTATATAAAATATTCACGGCGCTCCCAGAATCGACGAAGACACGGTGAACCATGCAGCCTGCTATGTCCGCCGTGATGACCAGCGCATCATCATGCGGGTACATTAATGTACGTATATCCTCTGCTCCAAAAGTAATCGCCTGCTCCTCTGCCGCACCCGTAATTTCCATGACCCTTTTAGGATAATACCCTGTTTTTACTGCTCTGATGACTTGCTTTTTAGCCCGATTTGATGTGGGCGTCCCATTCTCTCCGCAAATCATGTGCACTTCTCTTCTATACGGTGGAGGAGGGGCTTGCCTCTCTGCCCCTTCTCTGCGATTATCCCGGTTGTCATCAGGCCTGCGATCTCTGTTGTTCCCCTGCTCTTGTCGCTGATCCCGGTTATTTCTTTGATCCCTCTGATCTCGCTGATCCCTCTGATCTCGCTGATCCCTCTGATCAGTCCGCCTCTGGCCCTCATTTCCTCTGTCAATGAACTGGTCGAGATATCCCTGGCGCACCAACAACTCCAGTTGGTGCTTGAGATGTCCGCAATATTTTGTAAGGTGACCGAAGGCATTGTGGTACTCACATAACTTGTTATTGGACCCTTCCTGTGGCGGCCCATTCCGGTAGGTTCCCGGTGCCCGAAAGAACGGTTGGTCTTTTATCAAATGGAAAATTTCATCTTGCGGCTTATTCAAGGGCGTGTACTCAGTAAACCGCGTAACCTCATTTACGGTGCGTTGTTGAGATGGCATTCCTCCCTGGGGTGGCAATACCCTCGGAGGCAACCCTCTGAATGGGGCCCTATCTTGGTGTCTCTGTCTCTCAGGTGCTTCCTCAGCTTTCTTGACCCTATGCTTATCATTTTCCACCTTTCTCGCCATCTTGGCATCCTCCAACTGCAGGTAGCCTGGCAACCTTGCCATAATGTCATCAAAATCCCTTGCTAGTCGGATTTGCAATTCGTCAAAGAAGATCCCCGGCCTGAGTCCTCTGACATAGGCGCAATTTTTTATTTGTGATTCTGCCTCTGGCACTTCCAGAGCAGCGAGGTTAAATCTTGTTGTATACTCCCTCAACGTCTCACCTTGATCCTGTTTGATATCCATCAGTGAAAGGGCTGACTTTCCTACCCTCCGCGAACTCGCAAACTGTCGTAGGAAGCGAGTCTGTAAATCTTCAAAAGAGTAAATAGAATTCGGCGGAAGCGTTCCAAACCATAACTGAGCTGGTCCAGTTAAAGTAGTTGAGAAAATTCGGCACTTGATGCCCTCAGTGTACATGTGCAGCGTAACCAACCCTTCAAACCGATTGAGGTGCACCTCCGGATCGGTAGTGCCATCATAATCTAGTGAGATGGGCTTGTAGCTTCTAGGTAAGGTGTCTGCCAAGATATCGTCAGAGAAAGGACTGCGGTTGTTGATAGGATGAAACCTTGAAGTCTTAGCCCTCTTGTCTTCCTTATATCTTCCCTGCTCTCTTCTGTCCCTTGGTATGTCTCGGTCATGACGTTTGTGAGCCCGGTGCCCTGGCCTGCCAGAGGAAAACTCCAGCTCCCTTTCTTCTGCTCTTTCGGTGTACCGTGATTTTTCCAGGCGATGAGACTTCTCTACTCTGTAAGATCGCTCAGATCTCTGTTCCTTGTCTTCCCTCCGGGATTTCTCCCTCAACGATTCTTCCAGATTTTCAAGCTGATGTTTCAATTGTGATACTTGCTTTTTCAGCCGTGCTTTCTCCTTTGGTCTCTCCTCCTCAAACACAAGGGAGACGGATTGACTATCAGACTCGTCAACCCGCTCTCTCCTGACAACACTATTAAGCCTAACGCGGCTCCCCTCTGGTATAGCTAGCTCTCTGTCAACATCGTCCCCTTGCCCCTCTCCAGGTATCACGGCCTGTTTGTTGATTGCCAGTATATTTGCCTCCTGAGCAGCGGGAGGTGGGGCCTCAGTGCCCTGCAGGTTGGCTGCTCCCACCGGGGTAGCCGCAGTAGGGATGACGGACATCATGGGAGTTCCCAATGCCTGCCGCATGTTAGCATAACTGAGCAAGGCCATCATTTGCTCTGCCAGCCCAAAGTTAATCGATCCTCCTCCAGACGCGGGAGCTAGATTCGGCAGATCAGAACCCGGTGTAACCAAAGCAAACCTCTGTGTGCTGACATTCAACCCTGTTGTCGGCGTGGCTGAGATAGCCTGAAAACCTGGTGGCACCGCGAAAGTAGGATTACCTTGAAGGCCAGTGAACAACGAGGTAGGCACCTCAGTAGTGACAGCAGCAGAGTCAAACTCCTTCTCCAAGTTCCGGTGAGCATCAGAGGATCCCATGGTACCTGCATATAAACAGAGTGAGAGAAAAATCCTAGCGACGAAAGCATAAATCCTCCGTTTACGGATTGAAATCCCGATATAAGAAATCCAATAAGAAATCCCCGACACCGGTACAGAGACCGTTAAGAAATTCCCCTCAAGGTAACGCTTATGCACTGGGAAATAAACCCAGGGCATAAATCTGAAAAATAGAACCCGCGTAACGGAGTTTTTCCCCGGTGAGACCGTATTAAGAAACGACGGAAAAAACAGAGCACCAAGAAAACCAAAACAACCATCAAAAGGCTTATCAGCGCAATTCGTTAGAAATGATAGATAAACAAGAGCTATGTAAGGAAACGAACATCATAGCCCAAAATTAACATGATCATGTCCTATAATAACCACAAAGCCTATAAACAACAGGATTACTGCGGCAATCAACCAAATTAGCAGCATAAGGCAATATTCAAAGCATAGGACGAAAGTTAATCTAAGCAAGCATGAAGGACATCAGTAATCTATATATTATATAAAACAGCAGTTTAACGGTAATATTTTACCGCCATATTTTTTCTATCCCACGTCTATTTAATTTCTCACACGTTCTCTGACGACGGTTAACACAATTCTCTCTCCCACAATTCATTAAAATGAGAAATTTCAATATTTGAAACTCTCTTCGTCAACCTCCGCCTTTATTTTGTTTCTCCCTCAATTCCCTCTCCCACAATTCATTAAAATTGAAAAATCACTTGAAACTCTTTTTCATCAGCCTCTTGAAGTCCGTTGGCAATTGTTCGAGTTTCTGGATTTTCGCAATTCTCATGAAATTTGTATGTAACTATATATATGTATATATCTTTATTATATTTGTGTATATTTTTTTCTCCCAATATATATAGATCCGCTTCTGCTTGATTTTTCTTCATTATGCCTTCAGTTCTCTCTTTCTTCCAAAACCCAGTGCAGCGATGGTAGAATGCTTCATCACAGTATTCATCAATTTTTCCTTTTTATGATTGAAATGTTTCGTATATTTAATTCTACAATGTTTCCTCTTTTTCTTCTATTTTAATTTTGTTTTTGTTAAATTTGTATTTCAGATCAACAAAAAAGAACCGAAGAAAGAACCCCAAATACCTGTTCCCAAGTAAAAGTTTTTGTTTTTATCTTTTTTAAAATGTTTTTTCCTCATTTCCTGTTCTGTTTTTTTTTTCGGCCTTTTTTTTCAGCAATCGATCCCGTGTAATTTTGCCAACGTGTTCTCCGGCAGAGATCTTGTGCGTGGTCTATGTGTGGGAATTCCTCTCTCCATATGTAAATAGTTTAGGAAGGTTTCAGTAGCATAACCTCTGTTTCATTTGGCAGGTTTTGGACAGTCGAGATCATCTCCTTGCCGCACTAGGTTACTGTCTTTGGCCATCAATCGCACGAAGGTACCACCACCGTCAAAACTGATGGGGTTGGGGCTTTCGATTTCAAGCCAGGAGATGACCAGGTATATCAATTGTATTTGCTAAATAAGTCTCTGCTTGCATATTGCACTTATTTATCTCGCTTTCTCATAGTAATGTGTTTTGGAGACTCGTCCGTAGCGTCCTCAAAATTCCTACCCAGTAACAAGCAAATTGTCAGCAGCCAAAGCCCATTTTATTGGATACTGGCAAAATGAAACAACTGGCCTTATGACTGTGATTTTCTTGCAAGGGCTTGTGCAGGGTTATAAGGTTTAAAAATTCTGAAAGAATGGGGCTCTTATGAGATGCTTTATCTTTCTTATGCTTAATTTGTATCCTGAAAGGATTTGCTGAGACTATATATTTTTGAATTCACAGAAGTTTCAAACGCAGAAGGATGGGACAAAGTACTAATTTGGTGATTGGATGACTCGACCAATGAGTGGCTTGCTCTAGATCATAAGGTAGTGTTATATAGTTCCTCACATGCATTAAGGCTCATTTGAGTTGAAATTTATAGGGCTGTCTAATTGGTTATCGGATTTTGGATAATCCGTTAACCGAACCGAAATTTCCGGGTTTGGGTATCCAATAACCGAATTTTTTGGGTATCGGTTCGGTTTCGGGTATCATTTTTAGAAAAATTTCGGGTATCGATTAACCCAATAACCGAAACGGGTTAACCGAAATAACTGAAAATTATTTAATTAATTTATTTTTTATTTAAAAATCGAGTCTTAGCTAAAATAAAATTATGATATGTTTAAAGTTTAAGAATAAGCCTTAGTATAGTGGATAAGTTGTTTTGTGTATTTTCTAGAGACTAAGGTTCAAATCCTCTATCTAGCAAATTATTTGAATTTTAATTTTTTAAATGGGTATTTCGGATACCCAAATAACCGAATCGGGTAACCGAAGCGGTTATTGGGTAACCGAACACCTAAAACGGTTCGGGAACGGTTAGTGAAATATGGCAATTTCGGGTTCGGGTAACCGAAAATTCGGGTATGGGTAACCGAACCCGAACCGATCGACAGCCCTAGAAATTTAAGTCCAACTCAATCATGATCGTGTGCATAATTTTTGTGCTTACCTAATGAATATTTGCAAATATGATGGAAAAGATTATTTTCCCTGGATTAAATTGGTTGTTGCATCTAAAATATTTATTGATTTGATATTACACATGTATTGTATTTGTAGGTGAACTATTATCTTATAGTTAGAGGTTTCACGTCAATTGTGGAACCACCGGGGTAACAATTTTGTGCAAGTCATGGTTCTTTTTTCTCTGTTTGATTCAGCCGCTCCCTTCTTCACCTTCTATTTTTTATGCAACACCTTCTTTTTCTCTATTTTTTATGCAACAGTCGCCTTTCTTCTTTTTCTGCAACAATTGCTTATATTTCTTCGCAAGATCAACACCTTCTTGCTTATCATTCCTTCATATTTGATTTTGTTCATTATTTTTATTTTATGAATGGAACATTTGTAAAGATGATCTAAAAAAAATCTACATTTGTAAAGATCAGATCAATATAAAGATTCTGATAATTTTGCAGCTTTATAATCTGTTTTTGCTATATTTTATTTCAGGGATATTCACCTTCTGAGTTCGACGATGGGGGCTACGATTAGAGCTGGTTACCCCAGGGGTAGGGGGACGAGAAGACGATTATTAATAACCCAAAGTTCTTAAATTATATGACAGCTATTAATATCGATATTGTTTATTTTTAGAGAGAATTAATATCGATATTGTTTTTTTTTTAGAGAGAATTAATATTGATATTGTTTTTTTTAGAGAATCAATATCGATATTGTTATTGATGTTTTAGTGTTATTTGCTCAACATGAGAGAGACTTAAATTATTTATTTTACAATCTGTAAATTTAATTATTATTATACTATATTCATTAAATTTAATATTATACTCCTACTTATTAAGTTGATAAAATTATTACTATACATTATTTTAAAACAAATACTAATATTTAAATTAACATATTTTTTTGTTATTAACTAATTTAACTCATAAATAATGATATTTTTACATAATTTAAAATTGTAGAAATAATTAAATATATCGTGGCCCGTGCATCGCACGGGAGGGCATACTAGTTATTCCTTTTAAACACAAATTATCCACCCATCAGCGGCACAAAACCCCATTATAACCACAACAAAGCATTAACCGACGTACTAATCGGTGCAAAACCCGTGAATTAACAGCAAAAAGGTTCATGAAGGAAGAGACAAAATGCTAAACAATCTTTCATCAGTGTGAAGCCCCTAATTAACAACAAAACCCCACATCCTCCCAAAAACAGAGTAATACTCAACAGCCCACAATCATAATTCTAAGATTATCGGAGAAAACATGAAGATCATCCACGACTATCACGTTTACACGTGAAACACCCGTATACTAATAGCATAAACTCAAGATATCAGAGACAAAAGGTCAATCCATCGTTCATCGATGCGAAACACTAGATCCGTAAGAAAAAAGCACCCAACATAATCAAAACAGAGCCTCACACCACAATTTTCCCATACAAAACACTAGATCAGTGAAGAAAACGTCAATTCTACAAGGAAACCCTTCGTCCGTAAACAACTAACCCAAACAAACGGTAAATAAACGTAAAATTCCCCGATTCATGACTTATACCCGTCGCCACCTTTCCCCATGCACCAAAAACATAAATCAACGCAAATCATAGTAGATTAACAGCATATTAACCCGGAAGATGCAATTAACCGATCAAAAACAGCTGGGTGTCCGAATTATCGGCCCAATTGGTGCCAACGCCCGCAAATCCGATTGGAATTTCAGATCTGCGTACGCCGGCGACCGTGATCTCACATCCTAGCTCAGTAGCTTTCCCACAGACGGCGCCAGTTGGTGTTTTATGAAACCAACACCTAAACTACGAGGTGAAAAGCATAAACTATACCTAGTAAAGTTGATCGGAAAGAGCAAAAGTAACAATCGGAGAATTGAGCACGAGAGCAAAATATAACTGTTGTATTCAAAAGCGAATGATAGCGTCCTTACAATGTACGAATGCGAGATCTATTTATAGAGTACAGGGAAGGGTAAAATGGTGAAATTGGTGTAGGCGCATGTATTTGGCGTGGTCGAAGGGTATATCCGGAATTTCATCTTTACGCGGGAAGTCTTCCGCGTTTCTGGCGATCCCTCTGATGGAGGTGATCTCTCTGACGTGGCTGACTTCTCTGATGTGGAAGACTTCTCTGATGTGGAGGACTTCTCTGGCGTGGCTGACTTCTCTGGTGTGGAGGACTTCTCTGATGTGGAAAACTTCTCTGGTGTGGAGGACTTCTCTGGCAAAAGCCATTCCTCTGGTGGATGAGTTGTCTCTGATGGATGAAATCCCTCTGGTAAGAATGATTCTTTTGACCAGTATGATTCTTCTGGTGAGGATGATTCCTCTTATTTGTATCATTTCTCTACTCTACACATATTACTCCTCATCATTAATTTTGGGCGTAGTTGCCTGTAAATCCAAAATGTTTTACTGAATTTAAAAATTGCACCTATGTTTTTTTCTTCCTCGGGATTCATAACCTTTCGGATTTTTTTATTCTTTTAATTTAAGTCCGGCTAACGATTTCCCCTTAATTTAATCCTACGTGGAACTGAGAATTGACATTGTGGAATCAAAATTGACATTGTGGACACACCTTGATGATGACTTAAAAAGACGTCGTTTGCTTCCAATTTAACATCTAAATTAATATCTTTTTCCTATTTTCGATTAGAGTTATTGTTGAATGTAGGGTTCTTGCTTTATCACATAAACGATGTGATTGGGAAGGAAATTGAGGGCGAGCTTGATAGATTCAGGGTTTACGGTGGTGACGTAGGGATTTTCGACATAGGAATTGGTCGAAGGCTTTCAATGTCGACTCAATCAAACACGTCTTCAAGCTCTAGGAATGCAAGCTCTAACACAATATTGTGTGGGCACCCCTCACACCGAAAAGAATCATGAGATGAGATACTATTATTGTGCTCAAAGAAAGGTAGAATTTTCATTTATTATTTTTCGTTTTTCCTATTGCATTGTGTGGCCTTTAATCTTGATATTTTGATATTCCATTTGTCTCTGAAAATTGTGGTCTTATTACCATATCGATACATCCTTGAAAAATATGGTATTTCCTTATTTAGAAATGTCCCCACAAACTTTCCTCACTCACTATTTACAAAAAAAAATGTGGGACTCAATCTCCACTCAAAACAAAGCTATACACTTTTTCTTAAAATGGCATTTCCTTTGAACAATAATTTTTAGGGACATAATTACGGAGTATTTAATGGTGGAAAAACAATGGATTTTGGCGATGGCTGAATCCTGAGCTCACTACATACTATAAGTTGAGCATGAATAAGATAATTCTTGAAGGGATAAGGCGTTTGAGGAGCTGAAGTTTTGCAAGTTGATGGATGAGAATAAACATAAAAAATTCTCTAACAAGGAGTAAAACACTGTGTTTTACTCACTTTTCTAAACTGTACGAATTTTCCATTTTAATAGAATGGGTTGTTAATGCATTACTACATTGCCACTCATCCTGAAACCTCATCCCAAGTACAAGCTCAAGAGTTTTGTGATCACAGTTAGGGTCATAAACAATCCTATCACTATTAAGCCTTATATTATCATCATCTTCATCAGAATTCATATCACCATCATAGGCTCATGTCCGAAATTAGGGTTGTATACAAATTCTTACAACACTCTAGTCTGTTCATCATCCTAGGTGATAACGTAATACAAATCATAATTACTCCCTCCGTCCCTAAAATAACTTCCTCTTTTTTCTATTTTGGGACGTCCCCCAAATAACTTCCTCTTTATTTCTTTCCATTTTTGGAAACCTACCCCACCACTAATAATACTTTATTTATTTTTACTTTTCACTTTTCACCACTCTCAATACTAATTATAACACTTTTCACAACTTCCAATAATAATTATAATCATTTTTTCTCCACTATCAATACACTTTACAACTTTTTATTAAAACTCGTGCTGTCCCCAAAGAGGAAGCCATTTCAGGGACGGAGAGAGTATAATAATTATTAATTATATATAATTCCAATACGTCATATCAAACAATTGATTACATATTGCGAATATTTTAATACATTCCACCAAACATGATATTAATTCACTTTCTTCGTCCCGAGAAAATAGTCATTTTTTGTCATTTTGTCACATACATAAAATTAGTCATTCCATTTTTAGATACTACCTCACAATATATTATCCTTAATGTATCGACTTATTTATCTAAGAGCATCCGCAATGGGGTTCCTTGATAGCCTACTTGATAGCCTACTTTTTTTTTTGATGAAATTACATAATAAATAATACAAATCACACACACACCCCACCTAGTGGTTATTGTGGCCGAGAGTATTCGAACCTGTGACCTCTTGGACAACAGGCAACCACCCTAACCACTAGGCCATCCTAAGGGGACACTTGATAGCCTACTTGATAGCCTACTTGATAGTGGTTGTGTTATTGAGTAGGTAGTGCTGCATTGGGGTTCCTTGATAGCCTACTTGATAATATTAGTTTTGATTTTATGTTTTTCATTTAAATTTTATTGCATAATTTAAATATCATATTTTTGTAATAGTTAAATACGTCATTAAACATAAAATTTAAAATTACTTAAAACATAAAAAAGAATTATAAAAATTTAAAAACACCTAAAACAAAAAAAAATTACATAAAAATTAAAAACACCTAAAACATCATTAAAATCACATAATTAAAAGCCTAGGATAGACCACGACGCCAATTTGGATTGTAGAAAGGGTTGCGTGGATCCATGCCGGAGAAAATTGTATTGTTGATAAATGGAGGAGAAGAAAATTGGAGAAGAAGAGGTGTGAAGATAGTGGGGAGAAGTTGGGGTTTTTTAAAGAGGAGAAGAAGGAAAAAAAAAATAGAAAACGGTCGGTCAAAAGTGCGCAAATCGAGGAGGTGCAGTCAAAATTCGAATAAAATTCGAATTTTCAAATTTTTTTTTTAATTGGGCGTGTGCATTGCACGCGCCATCCCTTCCCCCCTTCGAGCATACTCGAAGACTCGAGTAGCTCCACGCCGCAACGCCCTCCTCGACGCCACCCCTCTCCTCGAGGAGCCCCTCGAGTACCCGCGTTGTGGGTGCTCTAAATGCCATATGGCAAGCCTCTTTCTCAACTCACAATACAATTAATTAATCATTCTAAACACTAATATTAAGGCGAGACCTTTTCTCCAATCACAATACCCTTAACTATTTTCAATAAAACTTGTATCGTTCCTCTTCTAAGACTATTTTTTGGAGACGAAAAAATATATAGCGCCTTATCATATATTGTGTAGCAAAATAGCCCCAAATATAATTGAAAGTGATGTAAATATTAGTACATCATAAATAGAAAAGTTTAACAAATTTTGTTTTTGTTTGGCGAGTGCCCATATTTTTATATGAGATGGAAATCATTATGACTAGCGCTGTCTAATTGGTTAACGGGTTTTAGATAATCCAATAATCGAACCGAAATTCTCGAGTTTGGGTATCCAATAATCGAAATTTTCAGTTATTAGATCGGTTTCGGTTAGTGATTTTTTAAAAATTTCGGGTATCGTTTAACCCGATAACCGATTCAGGTTAACCGAATACCCGAAAATTATTTTATTAATTATTTAATATATATATATATATATTTGTAAATTAAAAATTAGAACTTTAGAAGTGATATGAACCCTAAGATCTTCAGCTTGAAAATTATTTCATTACTCTGTAAATTATTTTATAATATATATATATATATATATATATATATATATATATATATATATATATATAGGGGAGGCTATACAGAAAACTCCCCTTAGACTATAATATAAGGATAAATCCTAACTATTAAAATCTAATCATGGGCGGTCTAGATCAATTTCCTGTTGGGAGTTTCTAACTTTGTTTGTGTACCTATAATTCATACAAAATTTGCGGTAGAGGGTATAATTGGGTTTGATAATTTAATCTCTCTCCATCTCAATTATTTGTTTCCGAAAGTAAAGCCTTTTTTTTGGGGAAAGAAAATGCTATCAAATAAGTTGTTTAACATGTGTGCATAATTATTTTACCTATACCACACAATACGTATTAATTAAATTCGTAAATCTTTGACATATTTTCCATAATTCATACTATTTGTCCATATTTCGTTTACATATTTAACATAATTCATACTATTTGATCCATAATTCATACGTAATATACTCATAATTCATCTGCTCAAAATAAGGACATTTTACATAGAATATGGATGTAATGTTGTTCCATATGGCGCAACCGAGTTATTGGAGTATAAAACCATAGTTCGTACAGATAAGTCACTTGTATCAATGTGAAGTTGCCGCAGGTAATGAACTACATACACACTTGTAATTCGTCCAGTGAGTAATTATATTGTTTAAATCACTGTGTTATTTACTAGGCGTTAATTTATAATTATCTATACATTAATTCAGGCTTGTTCTTACAATTTCACAAATGAAATAAATTATTCATAATAGTTCATCGAAATATTAATCATGTGATTTATTTGATACTGGTTCATGGCATTGCATTCATAAATCGCAGATAAAATAAGAATGAATTATCTGTCAAATGGGGATGAATTATACGTTGCATCAGGATTAATTATACGTAAATAAAACATTAAAGTTTAGGATGAATTATACGTGAAATAAGGATGAATTATAAGTGAAGCTCATGGTAATTCAATCTAAAAAACGAAAACATATCTTGTTTTATAGGTCGCGGTCTTCTGAAATTTCCAATTATTATATTTTCCCTAAATCGCATAAACCATTGTATTTCCTCCATTCTATCAAATTAATTCTTTTTTCTTTAGATGTCTTAATTTACGGTTGATTTAGTTTAGAAAGAAAAAGATACACGTTTAGAGAGAAAATATACACTTAAATGTAATCCCAATAATTAAGGAAAATATATTTAGTAAAAGTATAAAATGACTTGTTTACCCAATAATTCATTGTACCGAAAATTTACAGAATAAATTGTAAGAAGATCCAGCCGTTGATTGATTGAGATCTAATGGCATATAATAGTTCCTATTTTATAGTCTAATCTTAGTTTTTATTTTAGCCTCACCCTATATATATATATATATATATATATATATATATATATATATATAGGGAGAGGTTCAAGAAAGAACCATAAATAAAATAAGACCGGAGAACCATTTTCAGCCATTCGATCATCAAGATCTACGGTGGATGCATCATCTTGTTGGATGAATGCAGATCCTGGGTTCGAATCCTGAAGGGAGCATTTTTTTTAAATTTTTCTAGTGCATTAATTTTAACAGCAAATGCATTAATTTTTACAGTGGATGCATTAGATTTGATGGTTCTCCCGTTCTCACAAATAATGTAGTTCTCTCTAGAACCACACCCTATATATATATATATATATATATATATATATATATATATATATAGGGGTGGGCTACCGTGAGAGCACATCTTAAAATAAGAAATAAGAGCAATTTTTAATGTATAAATTTTATATAGAACACGTATGAATTCGCTGTATAAAGGTATGAATTGTGAAAAATAAATTTTTGCTACCTTTGGGATTCGAACTCAGGACCATAAATCCATCCCACAGGATTATGAATCAACCGTAGATCTTGATGATCTAAGGGCTGAAAATGATTCTTATTTTATATCTTAAGAAATGCTCTTATTTTAGCCCATCCCTATATATATATATATATATATTTGTAAATTAGAACTGTAGAGATGATTAATTACTTTGCTCATGTTAAACTCTACGTGAGATATTTTTTATTAATTAAAAACACACACTAGTAATTAAGTAATGCTATATGGAGTATTAATCAAACCATTTGAACCTTCAATTTATAATATCATAAATATGATATCATAGGCGTTTCAATTTATGCTACAAGAATGATCTTTAGTTTAGTGGATAAGTTGATCTATGTATTTTTAGGAGATCAAGGTTCAAATTCTCTATCTAGCAAATTATTTAAATTTAATTTTTTAAATGGTATTTTGGATACCCAAATAACCGAATCGGGTAACCTAACTCCTAAAATGGTTCGAGAATGGTTAGTGAAATATGACAATTTCGGGTTCGGGTAACCGAAATTTCGGATACGAATAACCGGATCCGAACCGTTCGACGGCCCTAATTATGACTATCGCACCTGACAGACGTATTCCTTCCTTGGTGGTTGAATTTTTTTGAACCCTAAAGAAAGGTGTTTTTAGGTTAGAATTTTCCTTCTCCAAATTGAAACTTATGCGACAGAAATTACATAAGAGACCCTATTGCTTTGTTGGGCTGTCTTTTTTTCTTTTTTTTGTCCTCTTGAGGAAGGGGGATCCACACGTCAAGCAGCTGGGTGCCATAACTGATTATTGGGCCTATTTGATGTAATTGAGATTTGGGCCAATTATTGTAAATTTCAAAATATTGTCATATAGGAAGCCCTTCTTAAACCACCAAGATCTATCGGCCCATATAGGAAGCCCTTCTGAAACTACCAAGATCTCTCTCTCTTTCTATCCTTTTTCTGTTGTTTTTAAATGACTTTTTTCTTTTTTTTGGATGATGAGGATCGGTGCATATTGGCAAAAGGGTAGAGTATGCACTACTTCCTCTCCCAATCAAGAATGTCCAACACCCGAATCTAATTCCAATCAACTTAAAAGGGCCATTTATTTTCTATAATTAATACTCTCTCCGTCCCAACGAAATTTGAAGCATTTCTTTTAGTCACAAAATTTAAAAAGTTACTAGTATTTAGTGAAAAAGCGTGTCATTTCTTTTGGGCACGAGATTTAAGGAACTAGTGTTTAGCGGAAAAATGAAATGAAAAAGTAAAATGAAAAAGAGAGTATCGTGTTTAAGAAAAATAAGGGTGTAATTAGTAGTTTTAATTAGGGTCTTAGTTTCTCTAATTTATTTCAAAAAAAGAAACGACTCAACTTCATTGAGACAGCTCTAAAAAGAATGCGATTCAACTTCGTTTCTTTACTATTATTATAAGAATGAGACATATATCTTTACTATCATATAAGTGTGTCTCATTCTAATAATAATAGTAAAGATATATGTATATTACTCCCTCCATTCTTTTTTCATTTTACATTCAAGCAAATCTCATTTACAATGAAAAAGTTTTAAAGTCTTATTTGCTTATGAAGAAAAGTCTTACTTGATTTTATGAAAAATATTACTCATTCCGTCTCACAAAAACATGAACAAATGAGAGTGGCACGGGTCTTAAGAAATGTTAGTTGAAAATTATTGTGAGTGGAAAATGGGTCCCACTTTATAAAGTGTTGTGAGAGTAATGAGTTGATTGAGGAAAAGTAGTGGTGAGCCATGATGATTTTTTTGTGAATAAGTATAAAAAGAAGGGATAGAAAATAAAGGGATAATGTACAAAAATAAAAATGTTTATGTTTTTGTGAGACACCCCAAAATGGAAAAATGTTCATATTTTTGTGAGACGGATAGAGTATTTATATTTAAGTAAAAAGTATTATTTGCTATTTAAAAAAGCTCTTATTCGCTTTTAAGAAAAGTTTTGTAAATTTTATGAATAATATTAATATTCAAGCATGTTTCATTTACAAATAAAATATATTAAAGTTTTATTTACTCTTAAGAAAAGTCTTATTTGATTTACTTTTAAACAAAGTCTCATTTGCAAATAAAAAGTCAAATCATATTTATTTTTATGAAAAGTCTTATTTACGTTTAAACAAAGACTCATTTACAAATAATTTTTTTAAATCTTATTTGCTCTAAATAAAAATTTTATTTGAATTTATGTAAGTTTTATTTGAGTAATTTTTTTTTCCAACAAAACACCCAAAGGGTGAGGGGTTAGACAGACCCCAACGTGTAAATAACCATCAATCAATATTCCATATATAACGTTGCCCAAAAGTGACAACGCCCAACAGAGACCAAAGAAAATAAAAAGATTTAAGATAGAAATTTTCTTATTCATCTTTTTCTCATAATAAATTTACAATCAAAGAGAAAACATAAGTTTTCCCACAATAATATGATGAAACGAAATAATATTTGGGATTCGAAGAATAGATAATATATTATCTGAAGAAAGATTGAAGTCTTGGCCGAGTGAGAAATAGACAGCGTGTGAAACTCAATCCATTCTCCACACAACCAATAACGCCATGCTCAACTGCCATAACGAGGTGGATTTATGTACGGAGGGATTCAACTTAACTGGCTGCAAATCCAACACATAATTTTTATTTATTTTTTTACTTTTCTTCACAATATATATCACTTTTATTTATATAATTCAAATTTTATCTTCAACTACTTTTCGTATGTACCTAAAACAAAAGATGGAATCTTACATGTATTGGACCTTTGGTTCCAGATTCTTGGAATTCTCTCCAAATTTTTGGTCGGATAAAAGTTGTGTACATCACGATTAAGTTGCAAGTGAAAATGATCAAATAGCTTGTGAAAAAAATGTCTATTTAAATAGTGAAAATAAAAATTTAAAAATTAGTCATACTTATCATATTACCCTTCACATAAAAAAAAAACTTAAAAGTTATTCATTAATCATTTAGTTGGGAATTCGAATTTTTAATCTCGAATTCACAATCATTAATATTTTTAGTTGTGAATTCTAGCTTTCAAACTCGAACTCACAACTAATATAATTAGGTTTGAATTCTAAATTTAAAATTCGAATTCACGATCAATATATATTCAAGCAGTGAATTCTAGTTTTAAAACTCGAATTTCACAACCAATATTTGTGAATTCGAGCTTTAAAACTCAAATTTACAACCAACACTAACTATTTAGTTGTGAATTTAAGAACATTAACGACACAAACTTACCTCGATAACAATTTGACAACACACGACTTCAAATATAATATTTGATCAAATCCACGTCAATTTCTCCATCACTTGAATGTTTTAGTTTGATTTTTTCAATTAAAATCAAACTCCCAATTTTGACATATCTCGCATAAAATTTCAACTTTGGCAAATGGAAAAGTTTGGATATCAGCCTTTTCTTCTCAAATCACACCACCTTATGCTTTTCCTGTAACTTAAAAAAGAAATTAACGATAACTTTGAAACGGGATTTCGACCATGGACGGATGCGGAAATTGGTATTTGTTCTCCTTTCTCTAAAATTAGGTGGTACACGAGCTGCGTAATTTGTCATTTGGCAATAGCGCCAAAAAATTCCTTCCCTATTAAGATTTCATCTATACAACTTATCTCTGAAGATAACATGTACTAATTACTAATCAGAGAAGAGAGGGAAAAAAAAAAACGAGATCGACGCTTCGCGATTGCCGACAGACACCAGTTGCAGAGATCTGAATGCCACCACGCCGTCGCGAAACAATCTAACGTCTAACGATAGATCCATCGTCGCACGCCATCGCAGATCTTCACCGGTCGCAAGAGAGGGAGAGATCTACAAAGAGAGAAAGAGATTGGCAAATGTAGATCAATAGAGAGAGAAAAGAGAGTTGCCTTGAAAATTATATTTTTATACAAAATTTGATTAATTTTTAATTTTTTATGTTAGTAGATATTTATTGGATAGATTTATATATTGGCTCATAGTGATGCATCATTAATCGGAGTATTTTCCATCCTCAACCAATATATGCATATGAAACAACGCAGCAAATAAATTGCAAGGATTCACTAGTCAACAGTATTACGAAATACGAAAGGGCTAACAAAATCATTAAAAGAAGAAAGGGAAAAAAATGGCGTATTCATCCAAACATTAATGAGTGATTGACATGAGAGCACGCAGCTTCTCTCTCTTCTTGAGTTTCTTTGCAACGATCCTGCTAAATTAGGAGAGAGAACCAGTGAGATGAGAGACAATCGAACTACACAATCACAGAGCAAGAAACAAGACAATGAAAAGTGTTGCAGCTCAGCATACCATGCTACTAGTTGGGGTTAAGGTGGTCATTGCTTGGGCATATAGTAAGAAGGGTAACCCCCGATGGCCGTTTGTTGAGGAGGTGTTTCTTTCTTAACACCATACTGAGGATAAGAGTATTGTGGATGGACAGCGTATGGAGGAGCTGCTGCCGTTGGTGGACTTGTATAGGGAGCAGTCGGGTATGTTGCCATTGGTTGGGGATAAGCATAGCCCATAGGGGCTCCACCATTCATATGTACGGGCAATGGAACCGCAGATTGTGGTAGCTGTGATTGTGAAACCTTCCCTTTGTAGTTGTCGGCTAGCTTGACAGTGATGTTTCTTCCCTGCAATTCATGAGAGAACATTTTACATATCCATCTTTTACAGTTCAAAGAGATGTCTTTATATTGAAGGCAAGGGAAACTCACTCCAAGCAATTTTTGGGGGTCGTCTATAGCTTTCTTTGCTGCCTCGACAGTCTTGTAGGTAACAAAGCCGAACCCACTGTAAAAGGACCAATCCATCAGACTGGAGAGCGAGAGATTTGTTCTTTGAGTTGAAGAAGAAAAGTATGGATTAATTTTTCTTTACCGTGATTTATTTGTGTCCTTGTCATAAGCAACGGAACCCTCTTCAATCTCACCATGCCTACTGAAGAAAGCGAGCAGCATCTCACTCGTCGTCTCAGGTGACAAACCACCAACGTACAATTTCCTTTGGGCTTGATCAGGTGTTATGCTGTTGCTGCTTAGTCCTTCACTCGCAAGGTTACAAACAGCCATACGACCCTGTGGGTAGATAAATTGAAAGGGGAAGTTCAACTTAGGGGTGCTGGTGATTTTTTTATTTTTATTTTTAAATTGTAAAGACTTCACGTTTTCTGAAAGGTATGAACAAAAATACTCACATCAATCATTTTACTGGGTGCTTTTAGAGCCGTCTGAGCAGACTCCATATCTTTAAAAGTAACAAAACCGTAACCACGCGATTTTCCTGTCACTTTGTCGTATATCACAGCACCCTCTTCGATTTCACCATGCTCTAGAAATGCCTGCATCCAATCATTCACTCAACATAAATAAGTCAAAATGTTTGCATTAATACCGCATGACCAAGAGTGCAAGATTAAAGAATAGACACATTGAAAGTCTGGCTATATTATCAGTGAAATCGTATAAACAGGGTGAAGTCACAAAAACCAAAATGCATGTCCCGCAGGCAGCAAACACTCACAGCACACAAAGTTTCTGAAGTAGTATTCCATGCTAAACCACGAACAAAAAGCTTGCGAAGGGCAGGATCAGCACTTGCAACACTTTTAATTTCTTCGGCAATAGAAGGATATTGGGACCCCCTTCACGCCAGAACATGCAAACAAGCACACACATACAAAAGTCAATCCACACAGCACGCCACCAGGATGAACAAGAACGGCCTTCAGTTTAGTGTAAGAAGACATGTAGACGCACAACAGGCATCCACCTCGCACACCACACACAAGCACAATTAAGCATTTGTGTGCATAAAGGGTAAAAACATGAATAATGCACTATTAAATCCTAGTAGAAAAGCTTCTACATTGAGATAAAGCCCTCAACCCCAAAGAATGAAAAACTAAACAGGGAAGACAAAAAAACGAAGTAATTCATATCCTCATTTCGATTTCCAACAACCCACGCATCAGATCTCGCCACTTCTAGCCTTGTGGTGAGCCTTCTGGTTTCTAATTTCTCTGATACAGCTTGCAATTACACGAGCATCAATGTCAAGTATTACGAAGAGCTATACTAACAAACTATTGTTCCTTATAGCAAAATTCCATGTATATGACCATTGCAACTCTTCGCCAACTCAAATTGTAAAAATCAGCAGAGCTATATATTAGACTTCCCGTACAAAATGCCAACACAATCAAATCCTCTAAGCTCATAATTTAGAAAACCACGTGGTTCAGTTAAACATTTATGCAACAAGTCCATGCGTCCCATTAAATATGAGCAGTATTATAACTAATAGTTCTAAATAAAGAAATAGACATATCGGCTGCAGCAATTTATGGTATAAAAGCTAATCTTGAATCACTGTCTATCTACTTCCCAAGACATCCAACTTACATAAGGAAAATTCTAAACTATTCCAAACATGAAAAATAAAAGGAAAAGGAAAAGGAATAATCACAAGGCCCAGTAATATAGACAAGGAATTAGGGTTAAGGAATTACGCTCTAGCAAGAATATCAACAAGCTGCGGCTTAGCGAGCGGGTCGAGAAGCGCGCGCAATTCCTCCGTGGTTGAATTCGCGGTCGAATCGTTGGAGTTGGGCAACACCTCGCCGTTCCCCATTTCATCTAGCTTCCTCTTCTTCAAATCCTCCATTTTCTGCACCTCTCTCCGCTTCCTCTATGTCTCTCTAGCTCCCAATTGAAGATTTTTGTAGAAATAAAAGGGCAGCGGCAGCCTAGCAGTGTGTGTTTGTTGCTCGTCGCTGCGAAAACTGGAAACCCTTTCCTCGGTTACGGACAACATGCTCTTCGTTTTGTTTCATGCGAAAAGTCACAAACTTTGTGAATTGGGCCTTAATAAGTTGGGCTGTGGCAAGTGGGCAATTCAGACTTCTTGCCCCGTTAAGCCCAATACATCATTTGATCATCTCCCACCAAAAAGAATGAAAATTTAATATTTTGATGAATTAATACTCCATCTCTCCTCTTCTCAAAAAAAAAAAAAAAACTCTATCCCTCCTGAAATATATTCTTAAGGCGAGGCGGCATGAATTCAACAAAAATTAATGGTGTATTTGATGTGTGGAGAATGAGTTTTATAAAATAAAAAAAAATGATGATAGAAAAAGTAATGATAGTGATTAATGAACCAATTAAAATGAAAAAAAAAGGTAGGTCCATTAGGGACAATGCGTGTAAATATGTGGAAATTGTAATAGCAACAATTAGTGGAATTGCTTCCTAAAATAAATTAGGAAGATGTTTTGGACAAGATGAAAAAGAAAATAAAGGAAAATGTTTAAGCGACGGAGGGACTATGTATTTTGGATTTTCATTATGAAAACATAGCATGCGATAAAGTTCGTATGATTAATCATGAAGAATATATATATTGAGACATTTGCTAGCATGAATTCTTGATACATTTATTTATTTTAGTACTCCATGTTTTGCCACCAAAATGATGTATATATACTTGATCATAACAAGCCCCCCTCGTCAAAACTAAAGTTTTCCAATCTTAATCATCTCAACTTCACATCCTGAAAAGATTAATTCATAGACTCAGCAAGTTGCTTGAGAAGAGGTTTTATTCAACTATGTAACAAGTGAAGTACACTTATAAAAAAAAAAAAAAAAGAAACATCTGAGCTTAACTATCATTGCAAGAAAATGTAAATGGTGTTAAGGCAAGTAGCTAGTTTATCTTAATTGGGAATCATTATCATCAGACACTTCTGAGACAGAAACTTCTGGATCTTGATCTTCCATTGTGGATTTGCTGTTGGATTCCATGAGATTTTGCGTAGTTTTCTGCTGTTGATCGAGCATCATCTTCAGCTTCTTGCCTTGTTCTTCGATGCTAAGCTGCAAGTTTCTTTGAATCTGCGCGCAATGCAACCAAAATCACGTCATATCAACTCATCGATCGATGCATAATGTAGAGAGAGAGAGAGACCTCTAGTTGTTCGTGGAGGCACATCTGGACGTCGAGTTGCAGCTGCAGCGCCTCTTTGATTTGCATACCACTGCGAGGCATTTTATGATGAAGACGCAAAAATATATTTTTAAAAATGTGTTTCAACTAATTTATAAGAAATATTTAATTATCTTACGTTTCTATGTCGATTTGAGCTACGTTGCTTCCAATGTTACTCCTTTTGTCTGATCTTCCTGCAGCAACAACAAATTAACGCCATTTACATATGCACAAATTAAATTAATTTGGACAAAAATCAGATTTCTTTCATTGTGAACGAAACTGTTATAGACTCTACACCTTCCATTGATTCTGGCGCGTACTTCACATTCCGATATTTCTACAAATGGGAAGAAATTAATAACAGATAATGTTAGTTAGAAAAAGATAATAATAGAGACATATATGAATGAGTGGAGAATTAGAAAGAAATATATATATTATGCACCTGCAGATGGCTTTTGACATGAAAAATGGTGAGCCCCTCTGTATCCATCAGCTGCAGTATTGCCTTAGGCCTCGCCTCTAGAGAGAGGTGAGAGAATCAGTATGTACTGCAAGAGAGAGAAAGCGGGTAATTAATTAAGGTTGAAGACAACTTACTGTCAGAACCACCAAGTCGATTCACACAATCAACAAATCGATCATGCAGATCTTGGCTCCACCTAATCCTCGTCTTGCTCGATGTAACAACGTTACCACTTGCAGCCTGCTGTCCAAACGGATTCATGTTTCCAAAATGAGATGCACCAACATTCTGTGAGCCCTGCTCAGTGAGAGAGAGAGAGAGAGAGCCTAATTATTACTGATCATCAAATGTGATGTTGATTCTTGAAAAACTTACGCGAAGATCATGAATCGGATTGAAAGGGGGAGACGGGCTTATCATGCTCGCGTCGTCAATGTCGCCTAGTAGCTTTTCTTGAAGGATCAAGAGGTGTTCATTCTGATCAGAGAGATGGTTAGGCCTAAAAATTAGGTTTTTTGGTGGGGATGGATCTACAAAGATGCTCCTTCCAAATTGATCACATGAGTTGAATGTGGCAGCGTTTTCTTGAAGATCGTACCGCGATAAGCCCATGTGGGCCTCAGTCGCGTAGAAAGCAGCAGCCGTTGATCCTATCCTACTGACTATGGCGTCAGCAGGCCACGGATCAGGCTGTTGCTGGGCGCCCGAGTTTTGAGGAAACTCGGGCAGCTCAGAAGCAAAAGTGGTTGCAAATCCATAACTATGATTCAATCTCTCCATTGATCAAGCATCAAAACAAATCACGATTCTGTTTGATCTCTTTAAGACACAGACTGCAGAGGAGAATCTTGCAGCCCTAAAATGAGCCTGTTTTTTTTGACGATTAATTCCCTCGAAAATGTGGAGCCCGCAATGAACACGTGGCTATCAACTGCAGATTGGATTGATCTTGATCAAGCAGAAGCAATGCTTTAATGCATGAATTAATTTCTTTCCTTTTCTGTTGTTTGGAATCTTTTGCTGTTGTGACCTCTTTTTGCTTGTTTGAAATGTAGTGTTTGTTAGTATTGTAATGCAGCCGATGTGAATGTTTCAACAGCTGAATTTTGAGGGTTTTATAATTCCTTATAATTGGATAGGATTGGAACAATGAGCTTTTGACAATAACAAAGACAAAGAAAGTGTATAACACAAATAATCTAATGCCCTATTCGTCCCTTTCTATCAAGACATGCTTGCATTCCTCGTCCACTTCTCTCTCTCTCTCTCTACAGACACAGTTACTATATATATATATAAAACAAAGATTAATCTAAAAATTTGTGTGTACTAATCTATTAGTAGAGCGGGTAATGTTTGAAGCTAAAAATATTCTATATTCGAGTTTATCATATATCACGATCTTTAAAATTATTTTTCTTTCACCAACAAAGAAGATAATGAAAATTTAGCAAATGGAGATAATGATGCAATGATCAGTTCCAGAACCTGCAACATCTCAATGCAAATTAAAAAATATTGCTAAAATTGAAATGCATCTCTATCATCAAGAAAGTTTTTTGCTCTTCTTATGAAAATGCTAAACAATTATTGCTAATATTGCTAAAATATAGTATGTTGTTAACAATAAGCGATTACTGCAACGTGTTTATATGTATCATATAGATACAATATCATTTAGGAAGAAAGGGTCTCGTTTGGAAACTCTCAAACAATATTATTTAGAAAGTTTATTGCTATTTTTGTCTTACTTAATATTGTGTTAATGTCGGCCTTAATAAATAATTATAAAGGCGTCGAAATATATATAGACAGGTTCTAATATTGTATGTGGAGATTCGAGCAACATTTAATTAGCTGTCTTAATCAAAGTTTAGGATAATTACAAAAATGTAAGAACAATTAAAATGTCCATAAACAAATTAAACCGTGTACGCGCTAAACTTTAAAATATTTTAATTAATTTTTTTCTCAGAAAAAGTTTATAGCCCTACGTATATTTCAATGTACTAATTAGGCCCATCTTGATTGTCTGTTAACAGCAGAGACCAGAGAATTGTAACAGATTCGCTGTGATTGTATTGCTCGAGCTTGAGTACTCCTTGTACTCTTATTTTTTATAACATTTTTTCTTGACTTAAAAAAAAGGAAAAAAAGGATAATTTTATTGGATTTTGATGAAAATCTAAAAAAAAAAATAGCCGTAAAATATATATGATTAATTTTAGTTAGCTGGGGATGCGACGATTGGACTTTCAGATAGTGTGAATCGATGATTATAAAATTGAAATTTTTTATTGCATTTTCAATAATTAAATCAGCCTCTTGATCTAAACTATATATTACTAAAAAGTCCGGATCTGATATTTTAATGTCAACGCTCATAACGTGCTAGAAAGAAACAAGTTGTCAAAAAATATATAGATATTGTTGGAACTAAATAATCGTCTTCTAGGCTTTCTCAAAAGGACAAACATTTTATGCATAATGGACAAGAAAAATTTTGATATTGGCAATGAGAATTCTTTTGAAATCATATTTGCAATGAGATAGAAATACAAGATTCCAGATACAACTGTATTTCATCGATTATGACATCAAGAAATGGATAATATATATTTATAATCACCAAGTTCGCATTGTTTGTTTTGAACCTCTCGCACTATAAATATATATATATATAGAGTGGCTCTCAAAAAAACAATATAAATATATATAGGGGCAAAATAATATATGGAGTACTTTTTTTGAAAAATAAAATTTTAAAAATACTCATCTTTATAAAAACATATAAATTATGTCTATTAAGATATTTTTACCTTTGTGTACCAATTATTTTATTCAAATTATAAAAATAATTAAAATAAGAAAATAAAAAATCATCACCATCATCAGTCGGCGGCCGACGACCACCGCCTGCCACCGTCGACTGATGACCACAGCCCAGCAGAGGCAGCGGCCAACAACAGCCACATGCCACCTTTGGCCGACGATCACCGCGCCATCGTCAATCGTCGTGCTTCGCAGATCTACACCACCACCAACGATCCACCACCACCACCATTACCAATTCACAAATTCAACGCCACAAATCTTGTATAAAAATAAATGCTTCGCCCTAGCATACTCGACGTCAGGTATCGAGCATTGAGCATCGAGCAATAATTCAAATTGAACAATTGCTCGACACTCGAGCACCGTGTGTCGAGCACATGTACAACTGTGAAATGTGAGAGATGGAAAGAGAGACGGCAAGACACGACGACGTTGTGGTGAGGCGGTGGCACGACGCAAGGGAGGGGGCGACAAGACGGTGGCACAGCGCGGTGCAGAGGAGAAGGTGGCGGATCTGGGTACAGATAGAGAGAGATGTGTGTAGGGAGGGGGACATGACAGTTGAGTGGCAGTGCTACAATGAAGCGGCGACGAGGCGGTGGCATGGTGCAGTGCGGTGACCTAGTGGACTGACTAAAGGATTGACCCGTGTCCAGACTCACTCATGTCACGTCAGCCCTAGCCCTTTGGTCAAAAGGCTCAAAGTAAATTCAACCCATAAAACGTATACTCTTCCGAACATTAAATGCCTTTTAATATGGATTAAATATGAATCCCGTTTTTCAGAAGAAAGTACAAGGATGACTGATGGACGTCAACATCAAGTATAGATGTGCAGATCTTTCTACTCAGTCGTTCCTTGCTACAACGTGAAGAATTCAAAGAGAACAATGGATCGAAAATTGAAGAATAATGTAACATTATTAATCAGTGTTGTAATTTGTTTAGAATCAATGTTATAAAATTAAATTTAATAAATCGAGCAATTTTATTTATAAAAATAAATTATTTATTTACATAAGGTTATTAAATGTATAATATATTTGATGAAGTTACAGTTTTTATAAAATTTAAATTGGTTTAAATAGTTATTAATTTGACCTTCATTACATTGGTTTGTTTATGGATTCAAACTCATAATTTTAACATATATATTCTGTAATATTTTTGGATTTTGATTTATATTATTATATACTAACATAGATGGTTTATCTATTTAGATGTCCCGAAGGCTAAATGACTTTTATTTTTTAAATTTGTATTTAAACAAAATGATTGAATGAGTATTATTTGAATATTGATTCAAAAAAAATAATATTAAACTATATGCAAATATGCAAATAGATGATTTAATACATATATAACTGATACTTATCATTATAAACACTTGCTTTTTGTTTTTTGATAAATTTATATAATTATATTAATTATCAATTAATAAAATTTAGTTGGTATTCAACTATTTAAAACACAAAGTTGAAAAATAGTTTTAGATTCAGATTCGTAATTGAGTAATATTGGTGTGATTTGTATACAATAAATTGTGCATGTTTGTTTATATTTTTTGAAGTTTAGCATTTATATTTATTTATTTATTATATTATTCAATTTCGATGCTCATTGTGTATCGTGCATCACAAGGGTGAAGATACTAGTTTGAGATTATAGAATAGTACTCCCTTTGTCCCATAAAAATATGCATAGTATGAGACGACACAAATTTTAAGAAATCTTGTAAAGTATAGTGTAACTGGAGAAAGGGTCTCACATTGATTGTGATGTTTAGTGGGAGAATTATTACTATAAATGTGTTATACATATTTTTATGAGACAGAAGAAAAAGAAAAATTATGTTTTTATGGGACGGATGGAGTATTATTTAAGTATTTACGAAACTAGTTTCATTGCGATATTATGTACTAATTGGTCAAAATATTCCAAACAAAATTAATGGGCTCTATACTGACCCTTGTGGAGTCGTGTTTACTTTTAATGGGCTCAAACAAATGAAGAAGAAGGCTCAATACTATTTGGGCTGAAAATATAAAATTGGGTTTTAAGGATTTGGGTTTGGATTTTATAGTATTGCTTAAAAGAAAATCAGTGCATTTGTTAATGAACATCAAAATCTAGAAAAGAAAAATATGAAGGTTACACTTTCTTTCCCAATCCTTTGCATTTTCTATAAATCCAACCTGAATTTAACTTTAACAAAAAACAACAATATCTTCTTTTTTTCTAACCAATTTTATTATCAGAGCAAGTTTTCATGTGAAAAACTTGACATATATATATATGACGTCAATTTTTAACTAACAAAACATGAACACTTTTTATTCAAGTTTCTACGTGGAGCTCTGATGATAAAATTGAAAAATAAAAAGTTTCAAAAGTTGATCTAGTTTTTATAATTAATTTTTTTTTTTTGGTCGGGTTAGATTTGAAAAAGAGTAGGAAAGATTGAGATAGAAAGTATAATTAATTAAACCAAAAAATGAATTACCAAACTAAAAGACACAAAATCCTTTTTCATACTCATGCATGTATATATCTAAAATACTTTAAACGTGGTAACAAATATGAAATCAAGAACAATATATATAGTTTTAAAGACGATGTAATCCATGTGAATCCTTATTTCACAAAATCTTTCTTACATGAACACGAAAATTACAGCTCATAATGCTAAAATACAAAATACATCTACGTCATATCTTGATGTGAACTCAATAAATTGCATCACAACCAATGATTGATCATAGTATGAGTAATTTAGGGTTTCCAAATTTCCCCATGATTGCCTCACATCAGACCCTAGGGCAACAAAAGAGTTGGCAGCTCATTCTTGTTTTTTGATGAATTGGGTAATAAAGGAGATTCAGTGGATCTTTGACAGCTTTGCATTCCAAAAGATGAATATTTTGTTTTGTCACAATCTTGATTTCGTTCAATTTGAGTAGGTTATTGGAAATCAAATTGTTCATGGTTCTCTACATGCATGATCATGTGGACGATTAATTATTAAATGAAGTCTAGGCATACCAAATCACTGTACATCTGGATAATTGTTAGTAGACATATATAATTCAAATGGGAAATCTTAAGAAGGGACAAAAATATTTTGCCAATTAACTATATGGATTAGATCAAATAATAAAAAACATCTCTTAACGTACATAAACTATAAAGCCCTGACACTTGACCAATAAAGTATCGGCACTTTCGTGATTTTGGGTTTGAATCCCAAATGAAGAGCAATTATGTACATAACAATTTATTACCATGAAAATACAGTTACTTTATACTTGAAGGTTGCATTTGGTATCTATGTTTGCAAATGATGTGATTAATAAAACCAAGATAAATAATATAGGAAATGTGAGATTAATTATCTATTTAGGTGTACTAGTATATAAGATATAATTTAAGATAATAAATATTCTTGTTTGGTAGAAATGATATAACTGTAGATCAAATAATAAATTACAATTTTCACTTTATATAAATTTAAATAAATTAATTAAAAGAAACATAACAAACTCTTGCATTCTTGGACCATTGCCCCCCCCCCCCCCCAAAAAAAAAAGAAAATCGTGCCAAAGGACCCCCATGCCCCCCTCTCCCCAAAATATGGTTGCAGAGACAATCGTCGCCCCTCCCCACAAAATTCTTGCAATGTTGCCCGTGCCCCCTAGGTCAGGTGTGTGCCACACGTATGTCAATTGCCGCCACCTATGTGTCGTATGGCGCAACCACTACGACATGTGTTCACTCTCTGCCACATCACACATCCATGTATGCATCGAACCTCATCTGGTGCGGAAGTCACGATTTAGCCATGAGACCACCACCGACCTAAATATCTTCACGAGTCACTTTGCCAAAACTAAAGGCTCATCAATGCTCCTCGCACCTATTCACATGTGTGAAGTGTGCCTCAAAGTGCCAATTGCGATGTGCACAGACTCGGATAGTGTCCTTGCAGGAATTAAATTGATGAGCTAGCCATAAAATGACTAATACAAAAGTTCTAGTACGGTGCACCATAGTGCATGGTGTACACTTGATTATCTCATTCTAAGGTGATAAGACTTATAAATGGCTTTGGAGACTCCTACTTTTCCAATGTGTGATACTTAACTTTCCCACATTCTCAAGCACAAACTTTGTGCATTAATTGTTCACTCATTAACTGAAAAAATGAATAATCAAATACATTAAAATTTTCTTCAGACATAGATTTCAAATCTATAATTAAGTCCCGACAAATCATAACAAATTGACCATAATTAATTATGAATTGACCACCATTTATAATCAATTTTTCCAACAATTTATGAAATAATCAAGCTCAATAATCAACTATTAGTTAACAAATTGTAAATTAAATGTTTAAAAAATCACAAACTATATATATTTGGATATAGCATCCTTAATTAAAATTTATAAAATTAAACTAAAACACAAAATAACAAAATTAATAGTGGAACATCAATTAAAATGGAATAGAGAATTCCAAATATCGAAAACAATTTAACTAATGTTTTCTCGACATAAAGAAATTAAAAAAAAAAAAAACATGAAAACCTTTTGACAGCTATTTAAATGAAATTCAAATCAAAATTTGGTGCAAGCATATGTCATTTCATAGAGCCCTACGATCGATCACAATAAAATTCAAGAGCAAGAGCCATGGACCTAGTAGAACTATATTGTAGCCTTACCAAATAATTGGGTCAGATTTTACTACGCCCAAAAAATTATGTGGAACTTAAGATAATACTAATTATAATATTTTGTTAGTTATCTCTATATGGAATGAATGAATATTATTTGTTTGGTACAGATTGTACATATATTTTATATGTATGTACAAAATAATATTTTGTCCACGAAATATTCATGTTGTTGTATTCGTGCAAACTTACATAAAAACAAGGACACTGATGCATTCAAATCTTCTGTCCCTCACCTACTGTTTACCACTTCTTTTCTTTTCTTTTTCAAATTTGTGCACAAATTATTTTCAACTAAAGAGGCTCTGGAATTCTTGTTCTTTAATTGAAATCTTGTTAAATGGGATATATTCGAATTCAGATACTTTAATTCAAAACTTTGTTATTTATTTACCCCGTGAATTGGATAGTCGTCTACAATATGTCAAATTTTATGTGTTAGACAAATATTTGCTTTTTGCACCCTCTATTTGACTCAAATTCAAAATCTGCCACGCTCCACTTTTAAAGTTTGCAAATCAACCTTCTTTTCGCAAGCTTTTTGTCTTAGCCTCTCGAAATTGTCTCCCAATTTCAAAGATGCGAGGCGGGCTTCGGTAAATTGAAATACTATGAAGGATTTGTTTGTATGATTAGTTAATAGTTAATACTATGAAGTGACCCGGGTTCCATCCCTCTTGGGAGCGAATTGGAGATTGGAGATATAAGGTGGATTTTGGTGAATGGAGAGATAAGGTGGTTCTTGGAGTGGATGGTGAACTAATTACTAACATCTAACATGACTTTGTCCGATCAAAAAAAAAAAGAAAAAAAAGAATGATATATATAACGTGGATTTTGCGTCTGATACAACGTAGCAAAATACGAAACGAAATACTCCTATATTTCGATTATTGATACGAACCGCTCCAACAAACTCTAAAATAACAAGCAAAACACAAAGAAAAAGTCAGGCCTTCACAATGTGCAAAAGTTGTTGCCAACTTTATTCAAATCACCTACTAACTAGTAACAATTGGAATTCAAGACTCCCTTTATAAAATCCACCGTATCAAAACGCACAAGAAGAAAAACAATAACAAAAAATGGGTGGCCTCTCCTCCATCAAAACATCAAACCCCCTTCACATTTTCTCCATGAAACCACCATCATCACCAATATCGAAGCTCAAAACCCTCTTCCAAACCTTAATCTTCTCTCACATGTACCGTGCCGCACGTGCCCTTGTGAAGGCGAAGTCGCTCCTCCTCGAGCACGTGCGGGACATGCAGTTCCTACACTTGGCGGAGTTCAAGAGGAACAGGAACTGCAAGAGAAAGCTCTATTTCGGCTCCTTTAGGCTACATTACAACTGGTGTGCGTCGCACGTGATGCCTCTAGCTCAAGAGAGCTACTATGATGCTAGCTGGAACGTCGTCGTTCCAACTGGCACCACCACGAAGTCGGTCATACCCGATGGGACCACGTCGTATCGAGAGCCGGAAGGGCTCTCGAGGTACTTGGAGTGGCTTGAGGAGGAGAAGGGGAATCAAGAATCCATCTCTAATGAGATTGATAAACTTGCTGATTTGTTCATTGCGGATTGTCATGAGAAATTCAGGCTGGAAAAACAGGAATCTTATAGAAGATTTCAGGAGATGATGGCTAGAGCTGTATGAAAATAATATTTGTGTTTATATTTAATTTAAAGTGATGTCCCATAAAATTTAGCTTTTACTTTTTTTTTCCCTCATCTACTAGCTACCTTTTCTCTTTTGATTGTTTATGGGGCTTAATTGCTCTTTTCGATCTTTCTCTCTCTTAGGTTTGTGGGATTTCTGCAAATTTAATGAAGAATCTTGATTTAATCCCCTAGTGAGTATATGATCCAGAATAAGATGAAATATAATGAAAGAGTGCAATATGGTTGAGTGATCAATGTATATGTAAACATCATTGTATATATGTAAATATTACGAGACTATAGTACATAAATATATCTATTTAATTAAGCGATTCTGAATTGGGAATCAATTCAAAATCTACTTGACTAGATCTCATTAGAAGAAAAAAAAAATCTTGCATGTGAAAGAAGCCACATGTTATTAATTAATTAGTTAATCATATAGTCGTACTCATAACGATTTTATATCGTTATTATTTTTAAGTCACGTCTACATATGTGATAATAGTGATAAAGTAGAATAATTAAGATAATAATAGAATAAAGGATGCGAACTACAGAATTATATTAACTTTTTCTTAAATATTTCAACTTAAAGTTAGTTGAGTTCATCACTAAAGCCCATTAGTGATATGGTAGAAGAGGCCGATGTTATATAAACAAACAAATAACGAATAACTAAATAAAGGCTCGTTAATCTAAGGGAAAGTAGGGAACAATTTTCTGTAAATACACCCCCTCAAAAAAAAAAAAAAAGCGTATATAAATACACGGATTTTTATAATAATTTTTTGAAATTACACATGATTTTGTTTTTCGTCTGGAGAAAGAAATGGACTATCGAATTTAAGACTTTCTGATATTGCACACAAAATTGAATTTCCCTCTACTTAAATTTAACGTAACGAAATCGAAATTGACGTGATAATCAGAATAACGATGTTTTCGTTATATAAATATTTTTAATAGTTAATTATAGTTTATAATTTAAACTTTTAGCAAATTTCTTTATAGCTGCAACTTTAATTTGTGTTTTATATAGCCTGAATTTTGAAATATTATAGCTACAATTACATCAACATTACGAGAATAGACTATTCTTTATCGTAAGTACACGATGATCAATTGCCACGAAACCAGAATCCAATATATTCTACACGAAAAGAGATTTCCAACGATAGATAGCACATTGTCTTCGGTCACTGGTGTAGTCGGAATCGCGCCTGCAAATTAGTGCAACGATACCAACTTTCGAACGCGATTCCAACTTCACTGGTGGTCCGATGACGATGGGCTACCTAAAGTTGAAAATCCCGGCCCTTTAATGTATAATAAATTAGGCTTTAGTATCGTGCATGTCAATAATTCATTGTTTCATGTGTAATCTATACTATATTAAAAAAGGAGTTTCCAATTTAAAATCAATTTCAAATTGATTTCAATGGTAATTTTATAAATAAATTCAATTAAAGAGGGTGAAATTAATATTTAAAAAATTGCCAACAATATACATTCATTTCCGTTAACCCACTACTTTAGCAGATTGTATAATCTATCTTCTACTAATATTAGTATTTTATTACATGTTATTTTTGGCGAATTTAATACCATGTAGCTTTTGTTTTTTTTTTTTTTTTGATAAGGAAAGTAAATATTATAGAACGAAAAGGCACCAGTAGTACCAAGAAGATTACAAAATCATCGGGGATTCATCATTCGACATCCACCTATGAAACCCAACACCATGTAGCTTTTGTTATTCATAAATAAATGTAAAATTAATGATTATCAATTATGTGCTACGATGATATACATATTTATACATAAAACAAATTAACATTTTAAAAATATTAGTGAAGATCTAATGAGAACGACAAAAAACAAAATGAAATGGAAATATAGAAAACACAATGGAGCTCAAAATAAAATTGTTAAGGTTATAAGAAAGGGGAATTGAAATTTTTGTTTTGATATGTTTGTTTCAAAAATAATATCATACTCAATCCGTCCACAAAAAAATAGTTAACTTTTGTCATTTTGGGACGTCCACAAAAATTATTCTCTTTATTATGAATATAAAGATAAATAAATTTATATAAAAAAATAACACTTACTATTTAAAATTAAAATATACGTGTGTTTGCTCCAAAAAATTTATAATTATATGTAGTATTAATTGCAGTTAGTTCAATATTATATTATATATTTATATATATGATCTTATAATTGGTTGATTTCATTGCATGAATACTGCATCTATAATTTTGACAAATACTATATGTAGTCTTCGCCTAAATTAATAGATTATTCATGAATTATTGAACTGAAGATTATCTATATCAAATATATATATAAAAAGTTATGACTTTTTCAAAAATATTAATTGTGATTATTCTATCAATTCGTAAATGTTCGTTTTTAAAAAATAATCTTATGAAATATTAAAGTTTTTATTTTGTTAGTGTACCTTCTCTATTTTTTTGTAGTACAACTATAAATATTGTATAAAATTAAACATTTCAAAATTAACTATGTGTTATATTTAATAATTTTTCTAATTTAATATTATATATATAATTTTAATAATAACTATTATTGTGCATCGCACGATGGGAAAATCTAGTTTGGATAAAAAAAAGCTATTGTCATAGTTTTGATGTGATTGTAATTATAATTAAACAATTTCTCAAAAGTTCAAGCGATATAAAAAATAAATTAAAGTTGAAGCTATAAATTGTAATTTATTGAAAATTAAGAATATAAACTATACTTAACCTTTTACTTTGGAAATTAGGAAACAAAATAAAATTCAAATTAAAATGTCACCTCGCACAAACATATACATTCTTTCTTTTCTCAAACAACCCATCCACCAATAGCACCATCTCCCTCCCCCTTCTTGCTACCATCTCCAGCACGGCGAACATAGAAATTAAATGATATGTTTAAATAAATAAGTATAAATATTAAATAGAATTAAAATATAAATAAATATAAAATATATTTTAACAATAAAATAAAATAAAATAAAATAAACACACCAATTCCTCAATAAAATTTTAAATTAAAAAAACGTAAATTTTCAATTATGTATAAAATGTAATGATAATTATAGTTATTAAATAATTTAAAATTATTTGATAATGAAAATTAACATTACACATTATTATTATAAAGTATTACACGTCATAATAAATAATTAAATACATATTCTCATACAAAAACATCAATAAAAAGTTGTTAAATTTTAACGAAAAGTGAAAATAAAATATTTTAAAGTTTTCATAACTTATTTTGTTTTAAATTCATTTTTGATGATTTTTGTACCATATTAAATATTTGGTCACGAGCTTATATATAAAATGCATATTAAGGAGTCTTTATTTATAAATCAAATTTGACGATATTTTGATAAAAATTAAATCATATAAAAAAAATAGAGATAAAAAAAATGAAAAAAAAATTGATGGGAGAAGAGAGAGGAAAAAAGAGAGGGAAAAATGGAGGGAAAAAACTCCTCTTTTATATACTCCCTCCGTCCCTAAAATAACTTCCTCTTTTTCCATTTTGGGACATCCCCCAAATAACTTCCTCTTTTTTCTTTCCATTTTTGGACACCTACCCCACCACTAATAATACTTTATTTATTCTTACTTTTCACTTTTCACCACTCCCAATACTAATTATAACACTTTTCACAACTTCCAATAATAATTATATCACTTTTTCTCCACTATCAATACACTTTACAACTTTTCATTAAAACCCGTGCCGTCCCCAAAGAGGAAGCCATTTCAGGGACGGAGGGAGTATTATATAGATATAGATATAGATATAGATTAAACTTCACAAGAATTCTCGATTCGAACAATTAATATTTTTATCCCAACAAAGGGTTTATTAAAAGTTTTCAAGCAAAAATACATTTAATTAATTTTATGTTTGACATAATTTCATTAAATGCCCTTATAAAATTTTGTGATTTTCACAAATGGATTTAAATTGCAAGAGAGAAATTTGACTGGCCTTTTTGAGTCAGATTTTATGATGTGAAATTGGATAATTAAAATGTTGTTGGGCTTAGTAATATATGGGCCAAATTTAAGTTTTGCTGGATTATATAATTTATTATATTGGTCAATTTCTTTTGGTGTAATTTTATACATAGCCCCCATTTTTCTCATCATAGCCCTTTACTTAAAAAAATATTAAAAATATTATTAAATTTACTAATTTATCCTATAGCTCTAAATTTGAAATTGTAATCAACTGAAAACTTAATCACACTACAACCCCCAAAATATTTATATGCAAATCGTATCATCAAAAAAAAAAAAAAAACAAACAAACAAACAAACAAACACAGACGAAGGAATAAGGCACGCACCAATAATCCATCAATCACATGTTGGTTGATTTAACAAACCCACTCGCTATTATTATTGCAGATTGCATTCTGATGTTGGCCCCTATGATGGTTTGAAATAAATCAATTGAATATCACTTGAAAATCCTAATGATAAGTAAGAGCGATTGAATCTTCCATCAATCGAACTACCGAAGAGATTGAATCTTCTAAAGTGTTTAGCCATCCACTGAAAAATTTTAATAGACGATGAAAATAAAATGAAAAATTATTATTTACGAGCCATCAACTGGCGAAATTGAATCGTCCTAACTTTTCAGCCATATGTGGAAGATAAGTAAGAGAGTTTTATTAGCAATAAATTAGTCTCTCTTCTACGCTAAATAATACACCTTTACGCATTGAAGAATTCTCATCTCTTGTTCGTTGCTGCCAAATTTTTGTATCTTCAATCTTTTGGTGTTATACTGATTAAGTTTTTACTTTATTAATTATTAGAATTTTAAATTTGGGGCTATAAGGTAAATAAGTAATTCTAGTAACATTATTATAATTATTATTTGATAATGGGCTATGGTGAGAAAAAAATGAGCTATGTATAAAATCACCCTTCTTTTGTAGTGAGTTGAAATTTTTATTTATGTACATATTCAAAATTCTAGTTCCAAAACTGTCATAGATATTTTTACATTTCAGAACGAAGCAAAAATGAATATTTTTATATATGTAAGTATTATTTGTTTTTCTTATCCAAAAATAACGATTAGCTCTCTCTCTCTCTCTCTCTATATATATATATATATATATATATATATATATATATATATATATATATAGTGGTTAGATCGTCCATAAAATTATAAATAGGAATATATTTACACAATTGATTCGCCCATAATTTAACGGTCGAGATTTAATGAGAAATCGTGTAAGCTAGCACTTGGGATGAATGGTATACGAATTCATCATATAGAAATGGTGCAATAAAAAATTTATAGAAATATAATTTGTTCCTACAAGTCCAAGTATAATTGATGAACAAAATTTGAATCAACATTTTATTCATTTTCTTTATTTTCAATACAATATAATTACAAATTCATATGAGTAAATTAACACGAAATCTAACTAAACCCCTAAACTAAATCTTCATTTTTCATCATTTCCTTCAATTTCTTGCAATGGAGGAAAGTGTTGTGCATGGGCGACGGTGATGAATTGGAGAAGGTTGGATATTGTTGTCTTCTTAACCCCACACTACAACAAAATGTTTGATTAGTGACATAATTTTTAAAGAATTGTGACACTTATAATTGTTACTAAATAAAATTGTGACATCTCATAGATGAGTAGCTATTATGCGTGTCACAAAAATAAAAATGTCACTAAATTTTGTGACATTTGAAGGTGTAACTAGTTTTTGTGACATATATAAGTGTAGTTATTTTTGTGACATGTAAGAGTGTAGTTATTTTTTTGTGACATGTAAGCAAGTAGCTATTTTTGTGACATTTATAAGTGTAACTAGTTTTTGTGACATCTAAGAGTGTAGTTATTTTTTTGTGACATGTAAGCAAGTAGCTATTTTTGTGACATTTATAAGTGTAACTAGTTTTTGTGACATGTAAAATGTGTAATTATTTTTTTAGATATCTCACCTAATTTGCTAATATAAAAATGACCTTACAAAATGAAATAGAAGGTATTCAACTAATATATATTCGAGGCAATTGCAAATAGAAGAAATAGATGTTGCTATTATCCATGCCAAATAAGCTCTTGAATATTTATGCAATTAACTCAAATAACAAGGTCAGCCACCAATATATATGGGGCATGGTGAAATATATGCAATTACATGTGTAAAACATGATTAAGAAAATGCTTTCATTTGGGAAAGATCATCCTCAGCAGCCACTCTTTTTAGCATACTATTCTTGACCTTTATTTGGTGGCCCCTTATGAAGGTTCAATATATCAAGCAATTTATGCCCTTTCACTGAAATTGTTGTAGGTGCAAGGAGCCGTCATGTTGGAAGCCACGAACTTCAGCCTAAATCAAAGCATCACTTGTTAGAAGAGTGTTTAAAGGAGAAAATGAGAGGGCATAGAGAAGCAGGGGAAGTTCTTGACTCACACAAGTCTAATCTTGGTGTACATCTAAAGAAGTTAAGATCAAACCAACGACATCTTAAACTAAATTCAAATGTTCAGACTGAAATAGAACTTTACTTCAGGTGAAATCCTATACTAGCCAATGATGTGAAGAACAGTACTTCTAAGTTTTCAACTTTTATTCAGAGAGTCCACATTTCCAGCCCTACAAGTTCCTAGTGAAGTTAAGATGAACTTTAAGAATTTTTATAGTTCAATAAGCAGCAGGAACTGGAGCTACTCCCGATGAAATGAAAGCTAAAAAAGGTTATTGTTGATGGATACCTGGATGCCATTAGGTAAGCTTATTGATGAAAGCATCAGCACTGCATCCTGGCTGAAATTGATCTCCAGCCTCCAATGCTTGGGTGCAACCTTAACAGGAAAGAATGGTTGCAAAATTACATTGTCATAATTGCAGAAATATGATGATGATTTGTGAATCTTTTTGGAAATTAATAGATGACAAAGGCCTCTAAAAAACGTTATTGCTGATGGATACCTGAGCTCGTTTTCAGATGGTTGGGTACGTCCCCTGTACCAGCTCCAAATGCTGTACGATAAAGTAGAACTTCATATCTCAAATTGCCTATAATTTCATTTGTCTTTGCCATGTATGCATTCATTGCATTTTCTTGTGCAACAAATTGTTGTTGTTGCTTGCTAAGTAATAGCTTGAGCTGGGCCATTTCAATGTCATGAGCATTGAATTTTTCTGATTCACTTTGCATTTGTCTAAGTTTGGCTCGGAAGGCGGTCACACTTGATTTCGTGACACCAATACCATAACCACGAGCTCGACCAGGTTTATCACCACCCATCAAATCATACCAAACTGAACTTTCTAATTCAACAGTATTTTCACAAGTTCCTTCAGTTTTACGTTTAACAATCTCTGATTTGGCAGCCATCTATAACACAAAAAAAAACATAACCTAACTGAAAATGCTATGAATAGTTATATGAAGATGAATTCAAAGAACTTACCATGAATTCTTTTGAATCACTCTGCACATAAGAACCATCTCTCCTTTTATGTGTCAAGTCAAAAAATGTAAGTGGCCCTGGATGTTCTTTATATTTAATGACCTATTAAAAACAAAACATTCTTAATTTCACACGTGATTCTTAACTAAAATAAGAATATATGTAAAATAGGCATTACATGCTCATCTTCAACTTGAGCATAACTCTTGGTTCCAGTTATATGAGTATGACTTTGGGTCGCACGAGCTTTTTTCCCTTTCTCAGATAGTTTCTGTACATAGATAGTAAGAAATATTTAAGAATATAATGAAGATTATAATATAAAGAAAATGAATTACTATACCACCTTTGCCTTTTCAGATTTCATATTACTCTTGAATTTAAGCCATTGATGATAAGCAAATCCAGGTGGAGGCTCAATCCTATCAAGCTCTGCCAAAATTTGATCCTATCCAGCAACATAGTGAAACCCTTGTTGGAAAGTCCTCCCATGCATTTGATGTGAATCAAGGTCAAGTTAAAGTATAGCTGTGAGTACTTGCAATTAGGATACAATTCTTTATCACATTCTGCTAGTATTTTCTGATATCGTGAGGCGTCAACACCACAAAAATTATTTTCAAGGTGTTGTTCACTTGAAGAAATATTAGCATGAAGACCTTCGACATTTTCAGGGGCTTGACCATCACTAAACTCACCAATTTCATGGTTTGAATCTCCTCCTAAATCATTTCCTAATGCAGCATGTATCATATCCCTAATTGTGTCACTCTTACTTGGGACATCTCTGTGAACAGTAGTTGTTTGAGCCGCTAGTTTTCTTATGTAAGAAGTGTCATATTCCGACGATACATGTTCTCCGTGAAAATTCCAAGTAGTATATCCCGGACAAAAACCATTGAATAATATGTGATGAAGAACATTTTCAGTTGAAAACCTTTTGCCATTACAACACTTCAAGCAGGGGCAAAGTATAGTTTCTTGAGCTTCCATGGCAAATTGTATGAATGACTTACATCCACTCTTATAAACATCACTAACCCTTGGCGCATTAATCCAACTCTTGTCCATTTCAAAACTAACAAGCTAAAAGCAAAGAAATTGTATAATTTCGAGCTTAATTTTGTAGAACTATAAATCAACAAAAAATTCATATACAATTGCAGCAAAAGAAAAGAAAAGAACAACCTAAAATCCCCATTCAAAATTTTAATTGAAAGTTTCATTTGCAGTCGAGTTTGCTTAATTAACCAGAAATTCCAATTCAAAAACTAGAATCAAACAATTTCACAAAAATCATAGAAAATAGTCAAGGAAGGAGATTGAGAAACTTACTACTTAGAATGGCTACTATGAGACTGAACTTCAATTCGAAAGTAGAGCTTCAATTACAATGCACCAAAGCAGAGCTTCAATAAAATGATATAATAATGGTTATAAATAGAGAAATTATATATGAAATTAGAGGAGAAATGAAAAGGTCGCACCAAAATTTTGATCTCAAGCGGATGAGATCGCGAGGGATGCTGCTACGACGATGTCGGAGAGTTTTGAGCTCGGATCAATCTCTCTCTGGGGATTAAATTGAAGTTCGGAGCTCAGAGTTTGAGATGAGAGATTCAAATCAGAGGAGCTCAGGTGAAGGAAACCACAAATTCACAAATTCAAATCGGAGGAGTTTGCTTGTTTTTCGAGAGTGATGGTGAATTGCTGGAACTAAGCTGAAGCTTTTTGTGCTCTCCAATGTCACGCCGGAACTAACTTCAATTAAGCAAATTGGCAATTAATATTTTATTTGTTTAAATTTAGTACTTTGCATGTCTCGATTTTTGCACCCGTTTACCAAACAAATTGTGTACTACTCCCTCTGTCCCAATAATCTTGTCCCACTTTCCTTTTTGGGTTGTCCCAATATTCATGTCCCATTTCTAAATTGGGACATAATTAAAAAATATTTAACATTAACTTAATACATTTATATATACCTATTAAATCTAAACCCTAATTATCTATTTCTCTCTGCACATTCTCTTTCCTCTTTCTCTCTTCTCCACCTATCCGCCGCCCTCCCATCTCCCACCTCCCACCTCCATCGCCCACCCACCTCCACCATCGCGCCACCTCGCCGCCCTCCCACTTCCACCCTTGCGCCCTCCCACTTCCACCCTTGCGCCCTCTCGCCTCCACCCTTGCGCCGCCCCTGCCACCCTCGCGAGCTCGTTGCAGCGGCGGCGTAGAGCGCCCACCACCCCTCTTCTCACTTCGCCTCACCGCCTCCTCTCTCCTACTCTTTTTTTTTTCTTTTCCAGAAATTAGGGCTCGCCGGAAATTAGCCTCGCCTCCACCCTTGCGCCGCCGCAGCAGCCGCTGTCCTCCGCCTCCGGCTCTCGCCCTCGGCTGCCTCCTCTCTACTACTCTTTTTTTTTTCCAGAAATTAGGGCTCGCCTCCACCCTTGCGTCGCCGCAACTGTCGCTGCCCTCCGCATCCGGCTCTCGCCCACCACCTCTCGCCGTCGGCCGAGAGATGGTGGTGTTTTGGTGTTCATAATTGTTAGTTTTTTATTTTTGTTGTTTTAATTTCAGAAATTGAAAGATTTCCATTTTTTGATTTCTGGTGGTGTTTTGGTGTTCATAATTGAAAGATTTCTCTCCTCTGTTTCACTGTTTCGAAATTATGGTGTTTTGGTGTTCAAAAGTTGTGGTATTCATAAGCTCTCTTCTCTGTTCACTGTTCCGGCGACTCGCACCGACGGCATTCACTATTCCGGCTGCTCGCCCACCACCGGCAACAACAAATGGAAGAGGACTGTTAACAATGCTTAAAATTTAATTAACAAACCCATAAATATGTGGGCCATACAACTTTTTTCTTAATACTACTCTCCTTAATACCTGTGCCGAAAAGAAACGGGACATGATTATTGGGACGGAGGGAGTATTAATTATTTGAAGTCCATCTCGAAATTGATACTATTAAATATAGTTAAATATAGTATAATTTTAGAGTTTGATACTAAATATATTTAATTATTTTAATATCAATTCGTGTGTATATATATATATATATATAATTTACCAAGCAATATTGGGCATGTTGCTATACATAATTAAGTTAAAAAAAATTGCTTTTAGCTTTATTAAGTGGTTACTCAATTAACATTTTTTGCATTATTTTTATATGTTATTAATAAAAAGATATTGTGACATCCATATGTCATTAAAATATATTGTGACACCTTGAGATGTAGAAAATTTTAGTTACATAAATAGGTGTCACACAATTTGCTACATTTTAAAGTGTAACAAAAATTTACTTACACTTTTTTATGTAACAAAAGTATATAGATACATGTGTTGATGTAACTAAATATTGTTACACCTAAAAATATCATAAATTTTATGACACATATTTTAGTGTGACTAAAATAATGTCACTATTGGAACTTTTTTTTGTAGTGCCAATATGTCTTAGCCTTCACACTTGACACATATGGAACGAATTGATTTTTTTTTTTTCGTACCATTCATTCCTCGCATATGCGGGATAAATCTTGGGGCGGCTGGCAAGAATGGTGCTTGCCCCGACAGATCTTAGTACCGGTTGACACGACAGATTTTGGAATGAGAGTTATGTTACGGTGCATTTATAAAATTTGGTTCTCATTTCTCATAATTAATAATTTTTATTTTTATTAGAACTCCTTTTTGTGTATATATATTTTGCATTATTAGAAAATTCACACTAATTAATATAACTGTCCACTAACATATGGCAAACTAATTATTTTTTTCTTCAAGCGACTTGGACCATATAATATGTAGATTAAATTAATAATAAATTAGAAATCCCATGATCGACCATGCTACAATGTTTGGTAGCAAAGAAACAAAAATGAAGATAAGTTATGATAGTGAAGGCATGCGTGCAAAACTTTCTCAAGTCCCTTTTCTTCGATTAAGCGTTGTTTATTTCATGTTTATTTGGGGATATTAATTGAAGCGACAAAACTCGTTTCAATGTTTTCAATCCTCACAGTATTAGCGGTACTTATTCAAATGAAATTTAGAAAATAGTTGTTTGAATTTGGTGATGATGTGATAATGTTACATAAACTGTCTCATCAGTGTTCACGTGTGGAAATAGTGTGACACAAACTAAGTTGAATATCTTTTATGAAATAATTAAGATATGCACGAAATAGGATGCTTGCCTTTTGCCCTCACATCACATGGAGCAGTTAGCCATGATCTTCATAAAGTAAATAGCCACACACTAGAAACAAGCTCAAAACTAGTAGTAATTATTTATTCCATCACCATCACCATCCACAACTAGAGAACTAAGAACTAGTACAACTTTAAGCAAATTCATACAAGACTTGTTTATATAACTATTTCCCACATATCATATGATCGTTTGAGGCCAGAAATTTTGTCAGTTTTGAGTGGGATTGGGAACGCTGGGCGGTCTGGCCCTCAAGCTTTGCTCCGTGGCTTTCTTCGACTGCTCGTGTTTTGGAGAAGCTGATGAAGACAAAGGATACGTTGATTTTCTTGACTTTTTCATGACGAATCGAGAAGTTGTCATCATATCTTCATCTGCAGCTTGATGAAATGAAGGAGAGAAAACAAACCAAAATAGGAGCAAGGCCAGAAATAGAGAGAGGGATGATTTGAGTGTTATCTTCATCTGTGTGTGTGTATATATATATAGATAGAGAGAGGGAGAGAGAGAGAGAGTTGTATGCGTAGAGAGATTTAGTGGGAGATTTGTAACATATGGAAATGGAGAGTTGGGCCTCTTATATATATATGTGGGCAACATCTCTCTCCAAGAGCTGGCAAAACAAGTTAGACGAGTAAGTATATGCTTAAGAGCATTAACATCAGCTTATTCGATGGGTTGACTCGAATCATCTGATCAATAGATAAATCGACCAATACAGTCTCGTGTGATTCGATAAGATGAACTTAATTAACTCTATAGTCCTTATTTCGAGCGCGTGTTTACACACATCATAATTATAAAAATGTTAAAGTTTGAATTTTCAACGGCTCTTTCAACTGATTTTTTTTTCATTTCCTTTTCAACGGGTCTTTCACTTTTTTTTCTCTCTCTCTTTTTCCTTCTACAAATACCTATCTATTCTTACACTATTTTTCACAAATAATCATTCTTCACTACATTCTTTCTCAATTTCTCCCTCAACTTTCTCTCAAGGTGGCAAAGGCACAGGGCAAAGCGTCAGAAGGTTCAATCCCTCCTACTGAGTACGTGGAATTCATGGACGAGACATGCACAAATCTCGCCAAGAATCGACTCAAGCGAGAGATTCATGACGATAAAATTTTATTCATGGATACGTCGAGGATGACACCCAAGCAACAAGAAATCCATGCAAAATAGGTGGCGGCGATCCTAGCGAGACAAAGAGGCGGGAATGTTTGATTTTTTTTTTTATGTTATTTCAATTTATGTCATTTAAATTTTCATAATTTAAATTAATGTAATTTAAATATTAAGAATTGTGTTATTTAAATTTGTCATTTAAATTAAATAAAAAATAAAAAATCAAAATTAATTATATAGAGTCAGCAGTATGAGTCAAGTCAATGCAACACTTGACTTATAAGTGGTCCTGGAGCATGACCGAGTCAAGGCTCATTCAACCAATGTTAATACTCTAAGATCAATGATTTTGAATTCGAATCGTGACACGATCTTTAAATTTATTTATTTAGTTATTAATTTATTAAAAAGAAGGTTGGACGGGCCAGGTCGAGTCCACCCAAACCTAGTAAAAGTTCGATGAGGTCGGCCCGACTTAAAATTTTAGTTTATAAAATGTGATTTAAACTTTGGTTGGATATCATTTTTCCGATCCAATGACTTGTCGAACCAGACGAAAGCCCAATGGGCTTAGATTGGGCCAGCCCGACCCGACCTTTTGAATTACTTTTCACCGAAACCACCTTTTTGGTGGTGTTTAAGTCAAAGCTTGAATTTGTCGTACATAATTTTTCTAGTGCAATTTGTTTCTTCGAGGATTGGAGCTAATTTGGAACACTTGTTTGAAACTTTAGAATTTCATTCGTTGTACAACATATTATTTCGCGTGTCATCACACAATCCTTACCTATTACTCCCTCCGTCCCACGAATTTTGACATATTTGATTTCGATACGAGAATTAAGGAGTTGTAAATTATTATAGTTAATAAAGTATAAAAGTGATAAAGTAGGAGAGAGAAGATAATAATTATTACCTTATTTGGAAATATGTCAAGTTCGGGGGACGGCCCAAAAATGATACATGTCAAGATTTGTGGGACGTAGGGTGTACAAGCCATCTCTTGTACTTTTTTGGCTTAGGTTTTAACTTGTAAAATATTGTCCTATCACAAGTACATTTAGCAATGTTTCCAAATGTGACATCCTTTATTAATTATTACTATATTTTATTTTATCAATATATAAGATATTTATATTCCTGATAATGATTTCATTATATTTTCAATCCAAATAAATTTATTTCAAACTTTCGCGTAGACCTCTTAGAAACTTTGAAGTTATGCTGAATATCCCCAATAATTTGAAAATATTACTCTCTCCGTCCCCATTCAATTATCCATAAAACCTGAGCACATCTGTTAAGAATATAAATAGTTTATAATAAAATAATTGACAGAAAACAATTTTTAGAGTATATTTGTTAAAAAGTAGGAAAGATAAATGAAAATATTTTTTTTAAGTGAAAAGAGAAATGATTATATGAGGCTACAATAATATTTGATATAAATAATAAATTATGTGAATATATTTATTATATTAAATTTTTATTTTTGTAATGACCTATCTAAATAAAGAAATGCTATGACCTATTGAATTCAAAGGGGAAGTATACCAAAATTTTCATTTTGGAATAAGCTTTTCCAGCCCATATGTTTGATTTAAGCTAGAAATAGTGGGCCATGAAATTAGGCCCAATTAACTTTGTTAACCGTTTAAAGCCCAAGTTCAACCCCCCTACGACCCCATCCCCATCCCCATCCCCACCACCACCCCCCACCAATCCCCTTCAATTTCCGTTCTCATTCCCTCTCGTGAGAGAGGTTTACGATCGACAAAATCTGCCGCATTTTCTCTCTCTAAAAATCTTCTTCCCTGAGCTCGTAGAATCTCTCTCTGGAGACGTTCATCATTCTCCCAAGGCATCAGAGGCGCGGAAAATCTCTCGAGCCATTCTGGGAAATCGTTCCAGTTGGATTGACTTGGCATTTCTATGGAATATGGACTCATAGACAGCAGCGGTGAGTTGTAATTCTGGCATTTTCAATTACTTCGTGCTCGTGGGAGCATGTGCTGCTTTTCCGTTTTCTCGGTCGAATTATTTCTCGTCGAGGATATAGACGTGGATGTTTATTGAAGAATTTTAGATCTTAGGTATAATTTAGGTGTTTTTTGTTGAATTCATAGGTTTTGGAAAGGAATCAATGGAAATAATCTAGGAAGTTTGTGGTTTTAGAAGTGGGGTCGTGAAATTGGGGTTGAATGTTTTAGGTTTAGGGCTTTAAGAATGTTGCAGAATTCCGTTTCTTAACCTCGAAATAAAGTTAAGTTTTCCGGGTCGTGATTCATTTCTGCATTTCAGTTTCCATGAATTGAGATTTCTTGTTTCAGAATTTTGACTTCCCCTGCCCCCTTTATCGTGTGGGGGTCGAGTTTGTGACGAGAGAAAACATAAATCAGTGTTTCGAACAGTGATCATCATAATTAGTTTTCTACTATTCGTTTTTTACAGCATGAGTAGGACAACTTTCATAATTGCTGGCATCACTGATTTGTTTCGTTGAATAGTTTTTCTCTTTCGATTATGCAGATTGCACCCACGAGTGTTATGATCATAATCGGTCAATTTAACTACTCGAATAGCTTATTAATATAATTCTTTCATTGTCGGGACTCTTAGTGAACTGTTTGTTGGCTAGAACTTTGTTTGGTAAAGTATTTTCAAGATAAAAGAGTTTTGGTTCATTATTTGCACAATTTGTGGAGTACTTATAATTTAATCAAGTCAGTTGAAACTAATACAGGCACTGATGATGATAATCCTCAAATAGTGTATAATAGAGGCACAGTAGGAGGTCGTGTGGCAGGGAACGGAAGATCATTTCTACCATCAGCCCCATTTCAAAGGATTCAAATTGATATGGAATACGAAATACATAATCTGGAACAGATTGCATATGGTGCTGTTCTACGAGCTTTCAAAGCACAATCTGATGCACTTACATGGGTATATTTTGCTAGATGTTTATGTGTATTGAGTTGCTTATTTGTTTTGTTTGGAGAGACAGCATCTCATCTGATTAGATTTGGCTGTTTCTTGATATGGTTGTTGCTCAGGAGAAAGAGGGCCTTATAACAGAATTGAGGAAGGAACTGAGGGTATCAGACGATGAGCACCGAGAACTTCTTAGTCAGGTCAATGGTGATGACCTCATTCACAGAATCAGGGAGTGGAGGGAGGCAGGTGGTAACCGAAATGTAGCCCCCAATGTCCCCCAGCATATAAACAATCAGTTACCAAGTCCCACAGTTTCAGCTTCTCGTAAAAGGCAAAAAACTTCCCTATCAGGAAATCCGTTCAATGCACATTCTCAGGCTTTACTTTCTCAGCCAGTGGCTGGTAGCACCCTGCCATTAAATTCAGTTGTGAAACGAGGACCTTCTTCAGGGATTGGTGGGAGAAGGCCGAATGTTGTATGTTAGCATTTATAATAAGGTTTAGTGAGGTTGTATTCAATTAACACTCTCAATTAATTTATATATTTGTTGTTCCCTAGGGTCAGCCAGCTTTCACTTCAGGAAAACCCATGCAATATCAGTTTGGTGATCATGTTTCTTCTGGGGCTCCTATGGATGATCCTTCTGAAAGCATCCATGAGTCCTTGATTGGTAGGCGGGTGATGATAAGATGGCCTGCAGACAGCAACTTCTATGAGGCTGTCATATCTGAATATAATCCTGTAGATGTATGTTCAGTTCCTTTTTGTACCTTTTCTTGGCCTATTATATTGGAGAACATCTTTGTCTTTTTTGTGTGCATAGGGATTTTCGATGGCTGGAAACACATCCCGGCAAATTCCTACTGTACCCTCCATGTCATGGATGAAAAGTACAAAGGCAAACGAGAAACATAAAGTTTGGCAAGATCCTTAAAATATATTTTTACCAAAGAGGGTTGAGAATAGAAAAGGAAACATAGTGCACTTAGCCCTCGTAACTTTCTAATGTCAAGGGTGTAAATTGAGTTCATTCCTTCTCTTTTTCATCACCATAATTTTTGGAACATCTTTTACCTCTTAAATGCGATCGCCTACCTTTGTTGGAATAATATGCTATATGGCAAAAGAAAACCAATTTCTATATTTGAGAGGCTTCGTTGACATGAGTGCTTGCTTTCCTTTATTGGCATATGATTATGATTCACCCTAGCTACTGCTGAATAGAAAATAGTGTGTCAAGATTAGTGTTTTCTGGTGACTTATATGTAACTTTTTCCTCCAAAACTTTCTATGGCCTTCCTTTATATTATGCTTTATTGCGCTTTTATATCGTTTGTTCGTGTTTATGGTATTTAAGAAAGCAGTTGTTTCCCATTTTATGAGTTTGGGCCATTCCTTTAACCTCTAAAGAGATCATAAAGCTTATGATAAGATATATCAATTTTCTGACAAATTAATTCTAACTTCTACTGGTCTTCCTGGTATTTTCAGGGCCGTCATTCTCTGGTTTATGATAGCAATCTACCGAGTGAGACTGTGGAATGGGTTAACATAAAAGAGGTAACTGTCTTTTGCTTCAAGACAATATCTTTTCTTTGCTTTTACTTCTGAAATCTTTCCACGTGTGCTTTATAGCATGTTATTTGGATCATAGAGTGGGAAAATAAAAAATTCTCATTTTGCTTGAGGTACTTTTTTGTTATATTTTAAATGCCGACCGATATTCAACTTAGCCGGAATCCCCGTCTTTTTTCCTGGATTTCTGGAAACACAAACTTTAAGGTCGGATAAGATTAGGTTGTTGAAGGCCAAACTTAGGACATAAAAGCACCTCTAAAACCTTAACTGTTCTATTTTTACTGATTTGGACCTACTTCGTTAAATCAACCTTAATACAGGTTCCCCCTGAGGATATTCGGTGGGTGGGCGAGGATCCTGTAGTATCTCGACTAGGAGACACAGGTGGGCCCAACCCTGGCAGAGGGAGAACAACCTTAATGAACCAGTATGCCAATGAAATGCGGCCTTCACGAAATGGGGCTGTGAAGGAGGATTCTGAGGAAATCGAGATATTGCATACTGATACATTAATTAAGAAGGTATTGATATGATTACCTTTTTGGAATCTTGTCGGCCTTTGCAAGTTTACAGAACTGTTTGCCGTTGTTATGGCAGGTGGAGAAGGTGCTTGAAGCAAGTCATCCTGATGCATCAGAGATTGACAAGGCTAAGAAAATGCTCAAGGTTAATGTTTATTTGATTGTAGAAATATTTACTGTGTCAATTTTCTTTCGCACTAACGCTCCTGTTATGAAATTGGTGATGCAGGAGCATGAACAAACGTTGGTTCAAGTAATTCAAAAACTTGTGGATGCCTGTGATAGTGGTAAGAAGATCATTTTAATTGTCGTTTTTTGTTCCATTACTGTTTTTGCTTTTTGTCAGACTACAATATAACCTCTGAGGAGAAAATGAAAATAAGAGCCTTGTTTACATTCATTCTTACCCATATAAATTCTTCATTGCATTTCCATTTTGGCATCAGACGACGAGCAGCAACAGCAGATCACTGATTATCGTGGCCGCGGCAACGAGCTCGAGATTGCTGGAAGGGCTGGGAGTTATGAATTGGCTAGAGGTTGAAAGTGATGCAGAATTCCTACAAAAGATTCTAATGGATGTCCATAGTTTAACCCTAAACTGCCTTGTGTTGTTAGCCTCTTTAGATTCATGTGATTAATGTAACTGGGTGCTGTGATTAGTTTGCCTCATGGGGGAAAGAAAATTTTAGGGTATGTTAGCAATTGTTTTAGTTTTCATGTAAACAGATCAATTTCTATACCTTTCTTTGATTTGGATGTGTAGTAAGATAGATTATTTCCTGTACATCAAGAAATTGTGATTCAGAAATGTCTGTTGCAATTAATTTATGTTTTGCTTCATGGTTCATTTTGTGCAACCAGTTCTATTTCATTGTTCGTTTTGATGATTAGGTATCACAAGAATAGAAGTTTCATGTTTGTGTTCTTAAAAAATTTGTTACCTATTTGTCTTTTACCTTAATTTAGTAATTTAATGTGTATCTAGGTTTTATTTTATTTTTATTTGATAATCGATAAAGAGTCATTTTATTTGTAAAATTCTTTAAAATTGTTATAAAATTTATAAATATTATCTAAATTTATTATTCTATGTGCTTGTACATATCTTTTTACTAGTATAAAAAATAATTAAAACTACAAACATAAATCTAATAAATTTCTCATTTTTCTGGACACACGACAAGCATCCCTAGATACAATGTTAACGCATAACATTACAACTAGCAAAACGCATACAATCCGCAGACGAAATTAGAGATCACACATATGCTGAAACTAAGAATGAATGAATACATTGCAAAATGGCTTCACTCCGGCAATGATGAAATGAATTGTAAGATGAGATTCACCATCTGCTCATCATAAGCTGGCCCTTCCATTTGAAAATGGCTGACTCCCTCAATCAAATGCATTTGATTACTGCCGGCTGCATTCTTCAGCTTGTTCTCGAGCTGCTTAACGCTCGTGAAACCATCCTTGGTGCCCATTACAAAGAGTTTGGGTTTTGGAGATTGTAATATAGCTTTATGATGCCTCCCAAAAAGAATAGAAGCAGTCCATCCGAACGGGTAGCCCAAGCTCACGTAGCCGATAACCTCCTCAACCTTGTCAACAGCAGAACCAGCAATCGGAGCACCTGCAGGAAACAGACAGTGGCGCATGAAAACAACAAGTTATAATCCAAAGCACTGTCACTTCAGATTTGGAACTTCTTTGCTATCCTAAGTTCAACAGGGATTGGTGTGATTTATGCTGTGTCTACGTGCATTCCTTGTTCAAAAACGTGCATGCCATCTATAAGAAATCAAAAGATGAGAGAAAAAAATGAATATATATCCATTGTGCAACACTAAGCAAATCAAGGCTGGTGATAAGATGCATCTCTTTCTTGCAATACCATTCCAAGTTCAGTTCAAGAATTGCATGCTCAATCGAAACAGTCAACAAACTCCAGAAGATTCAAAATCCAAAAATCAATTAGGAATTTCGAGAATGACTAGCATAGCTTAGGATTTTTATTTGTGTTATTCACCCACAAAATGGCACACTTGATTGACCATCTGAAAACCAACGCTGATACTATGCCAAGATTTCATCAACATCCAACTTTATCCAAAATGGACTGGTAAAGTAACAAAGAATTTACCAAAAAGTGAACAGTCATTTGTTGCAATGAATTCCAATCAAACTATGTGCAAGTGTGTGGAGATGCGATCAATGTGCGTCAAATTTCAAAACACTGCCTCAGTTTAGTATAAACAGCTGGTTCTGTGTTTTTCACACTCACACACACAGTATTCGTGTATTTCATCAAAGTTATCAAAATGATTAAACATAGACAGAAATCAAGCCAATCAAGAGGCGTTCATACCAGATTTGATCAAATAACGGAATTAATTTTGAAAGGGAATCAGTAAGTAAGCTAAATTAACAGTCATTGACGCCTCTTCCAAAACCCTAGACTCGCGAAATGGAGAAAAGAGGCATACCAGCTGAAGATCCGACGAGGAGAATGCGGCGGGCAGAGAGATTGTGGGAGGCCCACTGGCAGACGGAGACGACGTCGTCGACCTCGGCGAAGCCCGTGAGGGAGGCGCGGCCGGTGGAGTTGCCGACGCCGCGCATGTTGAAGGTGACAGCTGTGACGCCCCTATTGGCTAGCCCAGCGGCCATGCCCTTCATCAGCCCCTGGAATCCGCCCAGCACCGAGTAGGGGTGCACCAAAACCGCAACCAATCCGTCGTTTCGATGCTCCGAATCCGAATCCGCCGCCGGGTAGACGCGGGCATCTAGGCTCACGCCGCCGGCTGACTCGATTGTGCGACTTTCTCTGCTGCTCATCTTTCTTGTTTGCTCAGTTGATTAGTTGAAATTATGAGTGAGAGTGTATGTGTGTATGAGAGAGAGAGGGAGAGAGAAAGTGAAGCTTTTTCTCTTTTTCTTTTTTGAGATCAAGGAGAAAGTGAAGCTTTGATTGTTGAAGATGGAGGTAGTTGGGAAGTTGGGAATTGTTTTATTATTTTCACTCAAATTATTCAACTTCTTGAGGAAGAAATATGTAGGTAATATTAGTCGCGACATGAATGAATGCAAGTCTTGGAGTATATTCTAAATTTACATTTCATGTTCATGTTTTGATTTTAGGGGAAAAGACACATTTAGCCAAACTCACATAGTTAGAGACTTATATAGCCACAAGGTTCAAAGTAGGACTTTAGTAACCAAAAGCCAATCAAATGACCAAATAGCCCTTCGTCTACAATCATGCTTAATTAATACATGCAAATAGTAATACCAGGCCCAACATGCTTCCGTAACACTTCAAAATAATTCAAAACATAAATCAACAGTATACTTTTCGCCGAATGGTCACCTTCAGGAGTCAGTTCACGTCGCGTTTTACGGACCTTCTGCTTCCCCGGCCTTCGTCCAACCACGCACTCGCAAGAGATGGTTGCAACCTTCCTCCTTCACTGTGTTTCGACGTCCAATACTTTTGTTGATAAATGAAAAGAAAATATTTCTACTAAACAGAAAGTTGGGCAAAAACAAAGCGTTTAACGAGGAATTATAAAATATGTAATTTATTTCATAATAATATCCCTAAGGGAGGAGACTAACTTGTTTAGCTACTCATTGGTAGCTAATACTTGTATACATAAAATAAAAGAAACGAAAACTAAAACTGAAAAATTTGAAGAACTGAAATTTAAAATACAAAGATAGTTTCTGAAGAGAGAGTGTGTTGTGTGAGAAGTGTGGAAATTTTCGATGCTCTCTTCTCTCCAGGGCTTGAGTTTATATAGAGGTTTGATCCCCTCTATTATTGCTTGGTAGTTGGCCTTGGATTCTTTCTTCGTGGCCAGCTTTCTTGATTGTGACGTCCACCATCTTTTGTCGGCCATGATTGCCGACACTAGTTAGTGCCTTCACATGGAGTTGAACCTTCCTTTATCCTTTTGTGATAATGGTTGGTGAGGTCCAGCTTCTTTATTTTCCACCCAACTTTGTCTTCTGCTTTTGGTGAGTGGAGTTCCTGTAGAATTACCCACTTTTGCTAGTGGATAGTTGATCCGTCATGTCTTCCACCCACTTTTGTCGTTTATTTGTGGGTGCATTCCTTGCTGTGAATCACATGATTCACTTTGCTTTGTTGGCCACCTTACTTTTTTGGTGCCCGAGGGTTTTTTCCCTTTGGAGTCTGATGCTCATCATGTTCATCAGACCAGAACCTCCTTCTGTCCGGCTTTGGGAAGAATCCTTTGCCGAATTCCGGCTCCTTCTGCGATGAACATTGATCGCAGACTTTCTCAATCCAATGGCCCAGGTGAGCCATGTTGCAAAATTTGCGACGAGTCTCCTTGCTCCCCGCTATCTTGTTTTCCCACAACATTTGCCGTTTATTTTCGAAAGATTTTTCGGCAAAAGGGGTCGTAGTTCCTGTCATTGTGTTAACCAGAAACGTTCCCAGATCTGAGCTTTGGTAGAACTTGAATCTGGACTTCATTTTATCCATCTCTGTGAGACAGACCCATAGACCCCATGCTCGTCTAGTGGAGATTTGGTCCTCCTTGAATGTTGAGACGATTGCGGCCTGGAAATCGGGAACTTTGATCCGGTTCAGGGCTCCCGTGTCAGGTCTCCGAAGCTTGATGAAGTGGAAAGCTTCACGGATTCCTTTTCCAACTGGCTCTGGCGCTGCACTGAAAAAGTACAATTCCAGAACATCTCCCCGTTTGAGGGACTCGTTGTTCTCCCATGCATCAAACACCGTTTTTTGGATCCATTTGGGTAGACCCTTGATCTCGGTGAAGGCTGGAGAGGTGGTATAAACTGAGGCTAACGCCCCGAACTCATACCATTCTTTAACGTCGTTCGGGTTGGCTCCTGGTGTCATCCATACCCGAGGATATTTTCCACTAACATCAACCCCGCAATTTCCCGGATTAATGCCCTTTTCTTGTGAGAAGTTTCTCCCACCTGTCCTGATACATCTGCCAAGAAGGAGAAATTTCAATAAAATCAGTATCAACCTTAACTTGGCCTGTCATTGGCCTAAGATTGATCTCTTCCTCTTTTACCCCAGAGGTGGAGGGTTGACATGTTGATTCAGGGTGTGACCCCTTAACAACATTTTCTCCTTGAGGGTCCGGCTGTGAAACCATCGCCTTAGGACTTGGGCTAGGGGTACTTGAATCCCCTGCTACAGGTAATCCGCCCTGTACGGAAAGCATTGCTTTAATCCGATTATCTCGGATAATGCGCAAGAGCGGCTTGTTGATTACTTCTTGAAGATTGAACATCTTCATGATGCATGCATCAATTTGGTTAGATACTTGAGCTTCGTCAGCCGCTTGTATCTTCCCTGCTTGTTTGGTGTGTAGAACACACTTTTGTCATTCCTGTTGTAGCAACTCTAAACTTTCAAAGAGCTGCGCCTGTTTTGCTTCGATGGCCTCCACCTCAGGGAGCTCCATCCCTTGTTAGGAAATCTGCAAGAACATTTTGATCAGATTTCAAGATGACAATATCATAATCATAATATTGGCATTCTGCTTGCCATCTAAGCAATCTAGCCTTTTCAGGTTTAGATTCTATCTTTTTTGTTAAGAAAGCTTTAACATTAGTGTTATCAACTTTCAGAACGAATTTCTTAGCAAGTAAGAAAAGCGGCCATTTTTTAAACGCCTTTCGCACTGCAAAGAATTCCTTTTCGTTGATGTGCCATCGCACAACTTCGTTGTCGGAGAAAAGACCACTACAATATCTGCAAGGTTCTTCTCCATAAGGGGTGATCTTTGTGAGCACAGCCGCCCACCAGGAATCACTCGCGTCGGTGTAGAGGACCAAGTCATCCTCGTCTTGTGGTATTGAAAGTTTCGGGAGATTTTTACAAATCTCTTTCAACTTTTTTATACCCTCCCGATGCTCCTCCTTCCATATGAATGGAACATCTTTCTTCAGTAGTGGACTGAAGACTTTTCTTTGTTCTGCAAGGTTTTTGATAAACATCCCTGCAAAATTGACAACTCCGAGAAAACTTTGGAGCTGCTTCTTCTCCTTGAGATCCTCCGGGAAATTCTGGACTTTTTCCACAATATGGTCCTGTAGAATTATTCCAGATTCATCGATCTCAATTCCCATTAACTCCATCTTCTGGGTGGCAATGACTGCCTTCTTTTCTGACAGCACTAGTCCTTCTTGTTGACAAACATCCGCAAAGATCTCCAGATGCCTGACATGTTCATAAATGTTTTTTTGATGCAATAAGAATGTCATCAATATAAACAAACATAAACGAAGAATAATCCTTGAAGAGATTATCCATCTTCCTTTGGAATATCTGAGGCGCGTTGGCTAACCCCATTGGCATGACATTCCAGACATAATGTCCTTGTGGAGTTGAGAAGGCTGTGAACTTCTTACTCCCTTCCTCCATGCGAATCTGGTAAAAACCTGACTTGCAATCGAACTTTGAGAATACCCTTGCACTTCTGATGCAGTTGATAAGGTGTTCTCTGCTCGGGATGAAGTATCCGTCAAACTCAAGAATGTCATTAATCCCTTTATAATTAATGACTAATCTTGGCTTTCCTCGTTTGATCTCCCCATGATTTCTCACTAGAAATCCAGGACTGCTATAGGGTGATCTTCCTTCTTCGATCAGCTTCAAATCAAGGTGTTCCTTGATTATACTCATCATATCCTGTTGATCTTGAGGGTTCATCAGGATAGGTCTGAATCTTACAAACTCATGCTCCTTTCCAGTTTTAACTTTCAAAGTAGCTTTGAGCTGGTTCCTGTCCCACCATGCCAAAGGATTCTCATGGTAACACTTCTGAATCCTCCTTTTGACGTCGGCTATGGACACCTGTTCTTCTTCCTTGATGTCTTTGTGTGATATCAGGGAGACTTTGAGGATTTGAGTTTCTTCCTCGGAGAGATCTGGGAATCCCTCGATTCTGCATTTGAGCAAAATATCTCTGAATCTCCGTTGATCCTTCATTTGTGGTCGTCGGAGTCTGCCATCATCACCACGCTTGCTGCGAAATTTGATTGGCATCGAGCGATTAAAAGCTCCGTTGAGAAGCGGGGGATCAGCATTATAATTAAGCCATTTTTCATTGATTGTACACAGTTGATTATTAACGTGCACAGTTGACCTAGGGGCGCAATTGTCTTTAAAGAGGATTTTGGCTAGAAAAGTCATTCTTTAAAAGAGGTGGCTAAAAAAAGTCATAAACTATGTGCTTTAGGCTACAAATGTCAATTCTCACTTGATTTTACGTCCTCCGTTCCATTATTGAGGTGGTCTCTTCTACATTCGAGTGTACCCTTTATCTGAGTGTATTCGATCCAGTTTCTGATTTAATTGGACTATTCTGATTCATTTTTTTTTAATTACACTAACACTAACACGATTTTGGAATGACACTAACATTATTTTATTTTACAAATGACACTATTTCAAAAATGACAGTAACACTACATGTAAATGACAATAATACTAACATTTGATATTCGGGTAGAATAATCCAATTAAATTAGTTCCGGATCAGGATTCAGGTTGGATACGACCCGAGTGTATAAGAGATTTTGTGCCCATTATTTATGGTCTGAAATTTTTGGATGCGGATATTTTAGAGATTAAGATTAGGGATAAAGGTTGATAGGGCCACATGTTTAGAGCCATTTAAGTATTTTAAATTATAATTAATCAACACTTATAAAGTAGGAAGAGATCTTGCACATCTCCCTGAGATTCTTTGATCCCTCGCGCCACACCTTGCAATCATATTCGGGTGATGATAAATGGACACCTGGTGTCCTGAACATCTGCATAAAACCGGTTTTTTTGCATTTAACCCAAATGGGCCGGTTTAGAAGGATTTTTGTATTTACTAATTAACCCCTCATATTATTTAATGATTTTTTTTATTATTTATTGTTTCCTTTTTTTTCGGTTTTTTTTGTTTCCTTTTTTTATGTTCTTTTTTGATTCCTTATTTTTCGTTTAATTTGTTTCCTTTTTTTTCCTTTCATTTTGTTGCCTTTTTTTCGCTTTTTTTTGGTTTTCTTTTTGCTGGTATAGTTTTCCTTTTTTTTCATTCATTTTGTTTCCTTTTTTTTTCTTTTTTTTTGTTTCCTTTTTCTTGGTTTTTTTTTTTCCTTATATAGTTTTTCGAGCAAAATCACTGCGTACGATTAACTATACTTTATTTTTGCTTCCAACTTAAATAATATTTCAATTATATAAAATGAATATCTTTATGCTATAAGCAAACATATATTCACATATTTTTTTTTAAATTATTATAACCAAAGAAATGAAAAAATACACTCACACTCTAGCCCCTAGGTGACTCGAACCCCCAACCTATTAGTTGGAGGAGAAGCGTCTTACCAACAAACTGCGCTTCATCGTCGCATATTATTTTTATTAGTATTATTTTTCATGACATATAAGCTTAACTTAATTTACAACAATAATTATATTACATTTAATACTTTATTATAATACATCGGAACAAAGTATTCCTTATATAGTTTTGCGATCGAATCCAATCATATGATTCATATTTTTTTGGTTTTTTTTTTCAAAAAAATTCACAAATTATTTTCAATACATTGCAAAATGTCATCGTATAATACATTGTTTCTCATCCAAATATGTGTTAAATAAATATATGTTAAATAGTTTCGCGAGCGATTTCCAATCGTACGAAAATGTTATTTTCAAATTTTAAACATTTATATTGCCCACATATATATTCCTTCATTTATAATATATTTATAATATATATGATTCTTCGAGCAAAATACCATCGTATGATTCATTTTTTAATATTATTTTTCCAACTTCACTAATTTATTTCAATTCATTAATTCAACTTTATTTCATTGAGTTTAATCATTTCTTATTATTATTATTGAGTTTTTTTTATTCATTAATTCAACTTTAAACTATATTAATTCATTTTCTTATTATTGTATCGCTTTTAATAAACTATATGTTATATAGTTTTACAAGCAAAATCTCATGCTTACGATTCATTTTATTTTATTTTTTCTCATTACTCACACTATATTATTTCGTTCTTTTATTTTTACATCATTTTTAATAAAGTATATGTTATATACTTTTCCGAGAAAAATCGCATCATATGATTCATCTTTTTTTTAAAATTCACTAATTAAATTTCAACTAATTAATTAAACTTTATTTCATTGAGTATAATTATTTCGACTTTGTTACTCACACAATAGTGGTTCATTTAGTTATTATCATATCGATTACAATAGTTGATTATAATATATTCAAATTAAGTATATATATGTTATATAGTTTTACGACCAAAATCCTTGCGTATGATTCATTTTTTTTTTCATTACTCACACTATAGTACTTCATTTTCTTATTGTTATATCACATTCAATAAAGTATATGTTATTTAGTTTTTCGATCGATGTCCCATCATATGATTCATATTTTTTAAAAAAACTTCACTATTTTAATTCAATAAATTAATTCAACCTTAGTTCGTTAAGTATAATTATTTCGACTTCAGTATTACACTATAGCAGTTAATTTTCTTATTATCAAAGCGACTTCAATACTATATTATAATATATTGTCTTCAAATATTTGTTATATAGTTATCCGAGCAAAATTTCGTCATATGATTCATTTGATTTCATTTTTTATTTTCAAATTCACTAATTTATTTCAATTAATTAATTCAACTTTATTTCATTGAGTACAATTATTTATTATTATTATATCGCATTTCATACTAAATTATAATTCAAGTATATGCTATATAGATTCCGAGCAAAATGTCTACGTAGGATTGAGTATACTTTATTTTTGCTTCCAACTTCAATAATATTTCAATTATATAATTAACTTGATGATCGAACGTTGAGTTTAATTATTTCGACTTCAATACTATATTATAATACATTGTCTTCAAGTAAATGTTATATAATTTTTACGAGCGATATCCCATCTCATTCACAATTTTTTTTCAATTAATTAATTAGAATTTATTTCCTATTATTATATCGCGTTTACTGCATTATTATAATACATTTAATCCAAGTATATGTTATTTATTTTTTCAATCGATGCCCCATTATATGATTCATTTTATTTTTATTTCTAATGCATCACTAATGTGGGTGCCACTACCGGACAAGGTGACAAAGAATAACTCATATATTATTGAGGTCTCAGGTTCAAATCCCCAAGCACCTTTTTCTTGTATTTTAGTTTTTTTTTTTCTTTTTCCAAATCATCTTCGATTTTTTTTAAAAAAAATTATTGGAATATATATATATATATATATATATATATATATATATATATTTATATGAAAACAAATCTAGGATTATTTCCCCCAATCAACTTTTTATTGTATTTCGGTTTTTTTTTTAAATCATCTTCAAAATGTTTTTTTAAAAATATTGGGAAAAAAATATATAAATGAAAACAAATTTAGGATTATTTTGAAGGGAATCTCTAAATTAATAGAAACAAATAAAATTAACATAAAATTTGCAAATAAAAAAATGTGGAAATAAAGCTAGGATTATTTTAGGAGAATCTCTAAATTAGTGGAATCAAATCTAAGATTATTTTTTGGAGAATGAAAATATCTAAATTAGTGGAAACAAATCTAGGATTATTTTAAGAGAATCTCTAAATTAGTGGAAACAAATCTAGGATTATTTTAGAAGAATCTCTAAATTAGTGGAAACAAATCTAGGATCATTTTTAAAAGAATATCCAAATTAGTGGAAACAAATAAAGATAACATAATTTCCAAATAAAAAATAATAATAAATCTTCGAAAAAAACTAACATAATTTTTTAATATAAAAATACAAAATTTCAGTGAAAAAAAATTGGAAACAATAAAAAAATAATTCGTGGAAACAAAAATAGGATTATTTTTAGGAGAATCATAAAATTAATCCTAAAAAAAATAAATAAAACATAATTTTCGAATATAAATAAATAATTTAATCATCAATAAAAATAAATAATACAATTAATTTTGAAAAAAAAATCTGGAAACAAATACATGATTATTTTAACTAGAAACAAATAATCAAAAGAATTCTAGAAATAAACTTCAAATATTATTTATATACTTTTCGAAAATAAAAAACCAAAAAATAAGGAAACAAAAAAACAATAAATAAGGAAACTGAAAAACATAAATTTCGGATATCTTAAAACAAAAAATACAAAACAATAAAATCAGTGTACTTAATAAGGGATATTTTGGTAAATAAACATTTCTCTCTAAAACCGGCTAAGTTTGGGTTGATGCAAAAAATCGGGTTTTAGCTGGGTGTCTTGGACACCCGGTGTTCAAATGTCTTTTCCGATCATATTCCAGTCCATCTCGTCCCAGTTTTCCTCGCACGGAAGTTAAGAATCTTAGTTAGAAATAAGCGTAAGAGGAAGGGATACATACTGCAGATTCCTGGTCTACATCACGGCGACGATAGATTGAGGTGGTCTGGACAACAGGGAGAAGCCTCTAGCGATATCTTCGATCTCCTCCGCTTCTCGCTCGGACATAGAAAATGGAAAATACACTGTCGGCGGTGGCGAATCAAGAGAATGAAAATCTTCAACGTCTCAGATACTCCTTCCACTCAAAGTTAGGATTCATCATGGCGAGAAGGCGATGCGAAGAAGAGAGACGAGTGCAAGGTGTTCAATTTTCACAGAGAGTGGCAGAAAGTGAGAGGAGAACTAGGATTTTAAAGAGATGAGAGAGGGACGGCACGCGGGAGAGATGTTAAATTAGCTAGTGAAGTTATTCAGTCCTTCATTTTTGCCAAAAAGAAAAACGAGTCATGTTATGTGGGATGATCTGAAAAAAAATACGAGTCACAAATAATAGAACGGACAGAGTACATCATTCAAAATATTACCACTCGCTAGCTATGTCGATGTGTTGATTATGTATGGAGAAACCAAACCACATTTTCATGACGGGGTTGGTGTTCCAGTCAGATACCAACATTACTTGTGATACCCACAATTCCAAATTTGAATGCCAATTTAAACTTCAAGATTAATTTATTAAACGTGAGGTTAATGTGATGTTGGAGACTTGGAGGTCTAGTCCATCACTTTGCTAGATTAGCTTAATTTGAAACTTAGAAAAAAATTTGCTAGATTAACTAAAGATCGTGTTGTTCACAATGAACATTGTCATTTGTTGAGAATCTTCGGGCTCTCTCTCTCTCTCTTTTAATCATTGATAAAATGCATGATAAAATATTTTATTTTTAAAATTAAATTTTTTCTAATTTTATTCTTAAAATTAGGCTTTCTTTAATCTCACTTTTTCAATGAGACTAGCAGAAAGAACATACGTTGTACGTGTAATTAATGTTATTTTATTTGATAATCCATTATTTTAGAAAATCTATTAATTCATTACTTTTATTAGATAATTTATTGAATAGATATATTTATCTATAAGCCTTATCAATAGCTATAGATATATATCACATAGATTAAGTGTAATATCTAATGAATTAATATATTCTTATAAATATATAATATGTAAAATAACTTTAAAATAAAATATGTAATAGGGGTAAAATAGACAATCCACAAGTTGTGCCTTAGGATGCCTTAGACACTTTTTCTATTAGTATAGATATTCCCTTCATCCCATAAGAAAGTATCATATTTTCATTTTCGTTCGTCTCATAAGAAAGTATCACTTTCATTTTGGAACATGATCTCATTTTCTCTTTTAACCACAATCGCTCATTTCCACTTAATATATTATCTATCAATCTTTTATTGAAACTCGTGTCATCTCATATGTGATACTCTCTTACGGGACGAAAAGTATAAATTAAGTAAAATTAACTTAAATGAGTAAAATAATCAAACATCTTGATATATTTAAAGTTCTAATCCATCAAAATAAATAAAAAAATTAAACTTAATATTTTTATTTGTCAAAATTAATCTTAAAAAATAAATGCCTCACTCATATTTGATGAGGGCGTTATGAATTTTCTTTAATACAAAATTTCGATTGGTAAATACTGCATTCGTCCACAAAAAATAGTCATAATAAAGGATGATATGAATTTTAATAAAAATTAATCGTAAAGACGTTATGTCGTGTGATTATTTACCTGTTTCTCGGTTGACTATCATCGATTTGGCATAAATAAAACGAATATTGAAGTTTCCTGCAGATAGTTTAGAATTTATGCTTCAAGTGAAAGGAGTAGAAAGACCTGATAGATAACGATTAAATACCATTCCCCTATGGCTCGGTCATATAGATGTCGGCTTGTGTTTGCCTCCCTCTCGTTTCCTTTTAAACGTTAGTGCCCTCTTCGGCATTCCTTTCTTTCAAATTTCCCCAGTAGCCACGCATCGTGCGTTGGCTTTCCACATTCTCTGCGCTGCTAACAACTTCCAGGCCAGTGCGGAGTTGTTTCATAAAACTCAAATCTTGAAGAAGACTGGGATCCATTATCATTTCGCCTCTAAGCCTAATTGCCATATAGACTTTTTGAAAAAGTTGAATTCTTTGGATAAAGATTTCCTTGATAAGTATTTCTTTGTCCGCGTAACGGATGGGGGGATTGGATTACCTATACCGGAAATTTTGAGATGCGCTGGAATCCTTCTAAACATACCCTCAAACCTATAATGCACGGATTCGCCGGAAAACTATACATTGCAGTATCTGATACGTACAGGGGGCGGGTGCGGGTACGATTCGCGTGGGATTCGCACGGGATTCGCCAAGTGGCGAATCCCCCAAAAAATTAAAAAAAAAAAAAAGGATTTGCGAATCGGGTGCGCCATCCTCGCGAATCCGGCTGTGGCGAGGGAGGTGGCGATGGCGGCGTTCCGGCTGAGTCGCGGCTGTCGTTCCGAAGAGATATAGGGGAAGGAGGCGATGTTTCCAGTGGATCTCGCCGGAAATTTTGAGGGAGAGAGGCGCCTGCGTTGTGAGGAAAGAGAGAGAGAGAAAAGAGTGGAGGGGTCGTAAGGGGGGGCGCGGCTGCCGACGATTCTCGCTGGAAGGAGGGTGGCGGCATGGTCAATTTCGAGAGAGAGAGATGAGGGAGCAGTAGCAGATAGAGAGATTAGAGAGAGAGAGAGGGCGGCAGGTTGTGAGGAAAGAGAGAGAGAAAAGAGAGAGAGGGTGGCGGATTGTGAGGAAAGAGAGAGAGAGAAAAGAGAGAGAGGGCTGATTCGTGAAGAGTGAAGAGAGAAACTTTTGACTTTTAAGTTTTAATAATTGATTTAATTTTAAATGGGCCTAATTATTTTAAATGGGCCTAAATGTATTTCATTTTAAATGGGTTCATTTATTCTAATATAGCCTTTCAAATTTTAGGGAGCTATAATTGATTTTATTTTAAATGGGTTCTTTTAATATAGCCTTTTAGATTTTATTCTAATTTTTAAATTTGATAGATTACATATAATAAAATATATAAATATATATGTATTTGATTGATTATATATAATAAAATATATAAATATAATAGACGTATCCTTCACGAATCTCACCCTATAATTTTTGAAAATCCGTATCCCCGCACTCGAACCGTATCGCTCCCGCACCCGCCCCCCGCACCTGTGCAATCTTGCCTCAAACCCAACATAACTCCCTTGACATCCTTTGAACGTGCATTGTTGGATGGTTTGAATGCTCGTTTCAAGGATGGTAAATTCGACTGTGGCAAGTCAAATGGGAAGCTCCCACGGTGCTGGGGTTCAAATGTCTAGTATAGGGAAGTATTTGATACTTAACCTTTATTTTAAAGAAGCTTATAAGCTTAGCCAAACACCCTCTAAGTAAAATCCAGAAATATAGTGATTGAGTTTGTGATGTAAATTGCGCATTTGAATTAGTCTATCACGTTTGCCTTGGAAAGAAGTCAGTGAAACCATCTAACTTTGCCCTAGTTTTCCATTAGACTAAATACAAACACACTTGCTGCAAAAGCCAAAGGGTGGGGGGGAAAAGCCAAAAATAAGAGCAAATCTGTAAAAAGGAAAAACATGAATTCCTTACGCTACGTACAAATGTGCCTATCCCTTCCTTTCCTCCCCCCATTACTATAACTTCCTCGACCTTTTCTTTGGCTGTTTGGAAGCTGCCGGTTCGATGTCACCTTTATCTCTATCCCTACCGCGTTTCCCGAGCGCCGGGGGTGGCGGCGCCGCCCCTCTCTTGGGCGGCCGTCCCACATTCCTCTTTCCCGGGCTGCCCTTCTCCTTCTCCTTCTCCTTCTCTTTCTCCTTCTCCTTTGTTTGCCTCGTCTCCGTACCTCTTCTACTGGCTGCCGGCTCTTTCTTCTTTGCAGTCTCGCTTTTCTTCTGATCCGGTCCTCCCTTTCCGGTGGTGCTCTCACTAGTCAACGGCGTGTTCTTCAACGCATCAAGCAACACGCCGTTGTTTGACGACGATCCTTGCTTCATTCTACTCAAGAAGTTAGCAGCGCCGCGTTTCTTGGAGTCCGATGCCGACTGGCTCTTCTTGTTGTCGCCCTTGGCCTCCGCCTGCGAAGAAGACGAACCTCCTTTCCCCTGCTGCTGCTGTTTCACTGATTCAGCTGGGGAAGTTTTGGTGGCTTGATTCTTGCCGATTTTCTTGGAATTGGCCGAGGAAGCAGCCGGAAATCGATCTCTGGTTCGTTTCTTGGTGATTTTAGGCTCGTCGGCATCACCAGATGGCTGCTGTTTGGTGTCCTTGTCCTCGGGTTCTTTCTTCTTATCCGTCCCTGAAGATGAGGCGGTGGCCTTAGCAATGGAGCTGCGTTTCCGACAGACGATCAAGGAACCAGATATTCTGGGCTTCAACATCAACGAGGGTGAAGGTGAAGGCTCAGCGTCTTCTTTCTTGGGCATTGACAGAGACTGCAAGGAGATCTGCTTCCCAGACGAAGAATCCGACTTGGCATGCTTATGAGAGATCTCCTTGGAGATGAGACGCCGGATCTCCACGGCCGCGCTCGCCTCTGACGAGTTCTTGCTGAAGAACACGAGGGCATTGTTGACGAGCAGCAAGAGATCGCGGTAGAACTTGCTGCCGGACCCTGTGTACCACCCTTCCTTCAATCTGCTTTCCACCGTCTCAAGATCCATGTGCTGGAGAATCAGCTTCTGATATTTCGACGTTTCCTGTCAAACCCACCAAACAACTCATTAATCAACCCATTCCAACAACCCCAATTCCATCTAGACTAGATGTTATTCATAATCGAAAATAACCCAAAAATAATATTCCAATCATAAACAGTATCCATAGTTCATCTAGGGTGTGTATTTAATTAATACATGTATTTTCTCAACAAAACAAAATTAGGCAGTCAAAATTTTGCACGTTATTAAGCTGTCCGACAGCAAAACACAACCAGACAGTATAGATTATTATCAAACTTCATATCTTTTTAACAAAAATTTAAAATTTCAAAAATATCGTCATCATTCCACTTATGACAAATAATTGTGAAAAAAAAAAAAGTATTTTCCGTCCCCGCCGTATTTTTAGGGGTTGTGGTGAGTGGGATTCCTTTTTTACCATTCTTTATTTATTTTTGATGAAACGAAAAATAAAATTATGGAATCGAGATAAATAAATTAATGACCGATTAGGCAACAACAACAACGATGATAATAATAATAATAATAATAATAATAATAATAATAATAATAATAATAAATGACGGCTAGGAGAATTGACTGGTCAATCAGAGAAGTTACTAAATCAAGCCTTAAAAAGAAGATAATAGAAAACCGAGGATCTAATTCTATTCAAATACGAATGTCTCGATTTATTTGTTTATATTTGAATAAATTCAAATGAATATGATTGTATATTTTAGAATATATTCTTGTAATCTCTTCATGAAAAAGAAAATTAACAATATTTTTTTTAAAAAAACCGTCAAATTGTAGTTCTTACCCAATTCTTAAAATCATCGAAAAAACCTAAGCGACTAATAAATCCAAGGAGGGAAATTAAAAATGAATAATGAAAAAATTAGTATTCACCTGGCTCCGGAGCCGCCGCTCGAAGATGGAGCCGATCTTCGGCGCGCGAATAGCCCGTAGAAAGTCAACCAACGGCTGCGATTCGGCGGACAATTCTTTCACGGCACGAGATTGATCCTCGTGTTCACGCTCATCGCCACTCGTGCTCCCGCGCCGCACCTTATCACTTCCCTCCTCCTTCCTCGATCTGCTTGCCGAGCTCTGCACATCCGAGTTCTCCTTCATCGCCTCCGCGCCTCCTCCATCGGACTCGGCCTCCGACTCGGCCAACTCGGTCGACCCGGCCACCGGTTCGGCTTTCGCCTTCGGGTCTGGCTTCTCTATACTGTTCGAGCTCCCGTTGCAGGAATCCTCCCGCACCGATTTGTGATCCGGTTCCGGTTTCAACTCAGCCGGTCCATCGCTCGTGTGTCCAGTTCGATCGTTCCTCACCTCCTCCCCTCCCGCTCCGGCCGGTTCCGAACCCGCCTCGCTGGCTCTCAACTTCTCCGCTCCCGGATCTGTCGAGTTCGATTCGTTCACCGACAACTGATCCTTTTCCAATTCTCCGACGACGGCTGCTTCTCCTACGGCAGCCGGCGCGGCCTCTGGTTCACAATCTCTCTTCTCCTCGACGTTATTCTCTAGATCCGCCCCGCTCTCCTCTCTCCTCTGGCTTTTTTCCCGTTCCTCTTCCATTCTCTTCATCTTCAACTCCAGCGACCTGCACAAAACTCACCAGATCAGGAAACAGGAAAATAGCCTCGCCTCGCCTCATTGAATCAAAAATTCCGCGACGTTCAGATCTCCCAACAATTCAATCGTTAATACGGAAATCGTAAAGGAGTACTCGATGTTGAGATCGTAACGTTGCACTTCTCGCCGGAGCTCCGCCACGCGCAATTTCCTGAGCTCCTCCAGCAACGGCGCGGATTCCTCGACGTTGGATTTCTCGTCGCGGCCGTCCTCCCCTTCCAAATCGCCATTCCTGACGACGAAGCGGCGCTTGAGGTCGAGATACTTGGACCTGCAGTTATGCGCGGTGAGGCAGAGGTTAGGGTCCGATGTCCTCTTCTGAAGTTCCGAAGCTATGGAATCCCAGGCGGCGGTTCCGTGGCGGTTGACGGCGAAGGCGAGGAGGAGCTCCTCCCAAGTTCCCCAGGCGGTGGGGGAAAAGTCGTCGTTGGTCTCCGGCGCGAGGCCGTCCGGTTTGGTCATGAGAGAAGGTGGGGTTGGGTGGGTGTGGTAGGGTACGGTGCGGTGCGTACAGTTTCAATTTGGTTTTAATAGTTTCGCCTAGATTTATTCCATCATTTTTTAAATCAAATTTCATCAAAGCTCTAGGGTTGTATTCCAAACACACACACCAAACTTTTTCTTCTCTATCATTTCCTAAAATATTTATAGTGTTTCTCGTCCTGGGCTTCTTTCTTGGGTTTTATAATGTCGGCTCATCGCTATAGCGCCGTTGCTTCTTTCGGCTCAATGCGCCTTCTTTCTTTCTTTTTTCTTTTTCCATTTAATCTTTTCCGACTGGATTTGGTTTTTGTTAATAATTAGCTACCTTTAGGGTTTTCTGATTGGGCCTTTCCATCTTCAGTTTTGTGCATGGATAATTTTAAACACAGCCCCAATTTATCATTGTACCCTATTATTTTTTTTAAAATAATACTAAAATAATTATAATTGTATACTCTTATAGTTTCCATTTAAATTTATTAAAATTAATTTATATGTACAATCTTTTCAAAGATAAATTATATAACCTCCATCTCGACCTAATATTAGAAATACTAATAAATAATCCTAATAACTCAATCAGTATATTCCCCAACAAAATTTTAAGAACATGATTTTATTATTTTTATAATAAAATTATAATTATTTTTATTATTTTTTAAAATTAAGGATTATAGTGAGAAAATTGGGGCAATAATCCTAAAGAACAATGTGTTATTGGGTTGGTGGATAATTCTAATGTTGTAATGTTGGTCCTAATTTAATGTTGTTTTCATTAGGGTTTTAATATTTAAAATACAGAAAATATATTTAAAATTTTATTTTGAATAATTCAATTTATAACCCTTAATTTACTCATTGTAATTTGATTTCTTTCTAAATAAATTTTAAAAAATTATAAATTTATCTATTTATTGTATAGCTTATAACCATATAACCATATCACGAAAATATAGAAATACACTAAATAAGATTTTTTTTTTCTGAATAAAATGAATACAATATTACAAATGCGTCCAAATAATTATATGTATATTTTGATAAAATGAGTAGAATTGTTGGAAATTTGAGAAATAAATAACTAAAATATTTATATTTAGTCACTCTAATATATGTATACATATGAAAAAGATCAAGTAAAGAAAAGTAATTTTTTTACTGAGTAAAGAAAAATAAAATAAGAAATTAGTTCAAATAAATCGTTAACACAAATTAGAAAAATGATTATTCAAAAGCAATTTAATAACAAACCTCAATCTTTCAAATGATAACTATATTTAATTTTTTCCATATCACATATCAAATTAAAATTATTATCGTGATCTTTAATTTGATAGATATATTAAACTTTGGTCATTAGTGAATTTGTGTATTTTTTGAAAAAAAGAAAGAAAAATATAATTAAGATAGAATGAAAAGAAAAGAAGAAAACTTAGTGACATGATATTCTCTCTCCATGTTGCAAGGAGTATGGTTACAATTTGAAGAATGTCATTCTTTTTTAAAGTATTTACAAAATCACCATCTAAATCAATTTGAAATTGATTTTAAATTGGAAACTCCCTTTTTAATATAGTATAGATGACTGGAATTCTAATTAAAATCAAATTCTTATAAATTAAAAGTGTATGTATTTTTTGATAAATAAAAAATAAATTAACAACTGAATTTTTGTATATTTCGTGCATTTACGGTAGTCTATCAACCCTTTTACTTAATTAATACATGAATTTTTCGTTGGATTTATTTGTGAAGAATTTGTGCACCGTGCAATCCACGGTCACAGTTATAATTAAAATATATAAATACGACACATAATTAATTTTATACAATATTTATTAGAGTGCTACACTAACAAAATAAAAGCTTCAATAATCTATAAGCGAGAATTTATAAATTAATCACAATTAATATTGAGTCAACTTGTGAGATAGTCATACTGAACAATGAAACTCAAATTTAGAAATAAAATTATGTATTTAACACTATTTTATGGGTTGTCCCATCACCACTTTACACTTTTATCACACATTTCTTAATTTTCCTGCTCAATTTTTTTGGGTCATTTGAAGCGGGATGTAGATAGTATTTTTCAAATGGGTGGCTGAAAATTGAGTTTCATTGCTCAATATGTGTAACACCCCAATTTTATTATAAAATAATATTATATTATTATTTTAGAATATTTGGTGAAATTTGAAGGAAGTTAGAAAACACAAATTTTGGCCATTTTTATGTATAATTATGATTGTTTTGCCCATAATTAGGGTGGACCGGAATCAGATTTGCGCACGGGTTGGGCTTCAAGTCCGAGTTGGGGCGCGCAGGTTATGATGGTACAGTTGGTACAAATGAGTAAGTTTGCGCCAATTGTTTCATTCATTAAGTACACTTGACACAATTATGTTCAATTGTGCCAAATGTGACTGAAGATTGAATGATGGTACAGTTGGTACAAATGGAGAAATATGTGTCAATTGTGTTATTCATTAGGTACACACAATTATGCGCATTTGTGTCAAGAGAAAGGGCGCGGCCCCTGACTTGCCAGCGGCCATGGGGCGACGTGGCAGTGGGGCAGTGACCAACAGAGAGAAGGGGCGCACGCGGACAAGGGTATTTTGGATCGAAATTATAAAAAATGGTCATAATTTGTGTTTTATAGATAGGTGGCCGAAAATTGAGTTTCATTTCTCAATATGACTATATGAGTGCATATTCTCATTAATATTTTTAAAAAATAGTAGCTTTATTTATATAGTAGATATAGATAATTTTTTAATTTGTAACAATATAATAATCAATTAATTTAGGCCAAAACTAAATATGATATTTGTCATGATTATAGATTCATTCTATTTAAATGCAATTAATCAATTATAAGGTCATATATAATATAATATAATATAATATAATATAATACTGAACTAACTTTAATTAAGACTACCTACAATTATAAAAAAAGTTAGATTACCAAGTGTTAAATTTTTTTTAAATCTACTCATCTTTCAATTTGTGATAAAAACTCATAATAAAACTGATGATTTATTTCAATTGATTTATATGACCAATTAAATTGAAAAACCTATATTTATTTCAAATACATATAAGTATCATTTTATTTATTTTATATGATCAAATTCAATTAAAGAGCCCATTTATTTAAAAAAATGTCTATAATTTTAGGTTTGCAAATGCTGAATTTTAATAGTAACAATTTTTTTTTTACATTTTGAATTATGAAATTTAATATGGAAAACTACTGCAATTATAAAATACATATGATAAGTATTTCTTTATCTAAATCTTCCCATGATTAAGTTCAATAAAATATTTTCTTTATCTAAATCTTCCTGATGAGGACTAGAATACTCATCAGCGCTGTGCTTAGCAATACAAGAACATCTTACTTGATTACTATTATTGTTATTATTATTCTTATTGAACGAGGCCAACCAGCGCAGGTTTAATTGAAGACCTTAGATAATAAAGGGACTCGGCAGCGCAGACTAAAGGACTCGGCAGCGCAGATTACGGGATTTGGCGGCGCAGATTACCCAGGTTACTCGGCAGCGCAGATTAAGGGACTTGCCAGCGCAGACTACAGGACTTGGCGGCGCAGACTACCTAGGTTACTCGGCAGCAAAGACTAGCCTGCGCAGCTCAAGGAGCTACTCAACATGAGCAACGAAGGACAGCGCAAATGGATCAAGTCAAAACTAAAGTGTATTAAGGCATTAAAGGGCCTAAATCCAATTATTAGTGTTCATGGGCCTAAGGCCTGTAGGGTTCACTCTCACATCTATAAATAGAAGGTTAACAAGCATTAAAGTCATCATGATTGCTCACTTATAATATGTAATTATCTCGAAGTATAGTGAAAACAACGAAGAACTCCCGTGGACGTAGATCACTTATGATCGAACCACGTATATCTTGTCTCGTTTATTGCTTTTTAGATTAGGCGATGATTTCATGCTTCACCAACTGGCGCCGTCTGTGGGAAATTGAGCTTAAGGCGTGAGTTTCAAGGAACATTCTTCTCGATTTTCGGAATTTCCAGATTCGGATTTACTGTTCATCGATTGTTACTGTTCATCGAAAAAAAATTTGAGAAATTGGGGATTTGGCTTACTGTTCATAAAAAAAAGGGGGGGAAAGAAAGAAGAAAAGGGGGACGAAGGCTGAATCGAAGAAAAACAAAAAAAAACGAAAAAGGGAGGGGAGAGAGACAAGCTGATAGCCGGCTGTACCAACGCCGGTGGGAGTCGCCTCGTGGCCGCCCGTCGCCGCCGCGCAGGAGCTGCGCATACCACCGTAGACCACCGTATCGCCGGCTGGGGAATTTATGGCTCTGGCTTCGGCGAACAGCTGAACCACCAGAACCCTGCACCGGAGCTCTCATCGCCGGGAAGAAATCAGACCAAGTCCAACGCAGGTTTCGATCGAGACCGCAGAACACGAAGCCGCACACCACCACCTCGCAGGGATCACTACCGCGCGAGAACCGCGCACCACCGCAGTGCAGAAGCTAAATACACCGCAGAAGTGTGACCAATGATCTGCGGCTATCTCTGAATCTCTGGGAGTTTCGATTTCCTAAACCCTAGCTAAGTCTCCGATGGGGAAAGGGCCTTTACTTGGGCCAATCTTTGAGCAACACCCTGCATATCGTCGACAACTGACGGAGGGGAAAACCCCCAATTTTCTTAGCTAATATGTATCTCTCATCAATTCTGTGCAAATCTTGGTTAACCTTGTGTTTTTACCGTGTGTTTAGGGTGCAATCTATCCCCAACTCTGATGAAATCATGAAATCGGGATTTATAATCGCCGTCGACGCAGGAACGGCTCCTTTCTCTCGCTGACAACCAGCCGTGCTCAATATGCAGGCTATACTCAATCCGAGTTCTTGCTTGGTCCTCTGAAGATATGCTCTGGTCGAAGTAGAATTATCATCGACCGAAGGTCGACGCCACACTGATCATTGCCACTGACCGTTGAGCCGTACTGACTCCTATGACCAATTTCTGATGTTGAGAATTTGAGCACAAGCTTCCGGCCTTGTACCTATAACCAAGAAGAGGCTTGAGCGGCTGCCTTGGTGCAGCCTACATCGACAGGAAGACCTCCATCTATCAGAGCTTTCTCAATTACTTTCGTGAAGGACCTAGTCCTCTAATTCAGTCTACTAACTTTGCTTGTTTATTTTGTTTACAATTTCCTATAATTTTGCCCAACTCTTGGTGCAAGGACCTATGAATACCGAGCAAAGCTCGAATGCTTAACGGAATTGCCACGGAAAACCCGGTGAAACGCTATCAAAACAGAAGAGCTCCGTATCTTACTGGCGAGACCCAGTTCGGGCAGCGATGGCATCTGCACCTGCCAGCCATGAAAATATACGGGGATTACATTCTGAAACCAGATGGTTGACCATTATGTTCTTGTTGTGTATCTTATATCTATTGTTGGGGATTCTGGGTTGGATGCTGTGAAGTTGCTATGTTTATCAGAGTGGAATATATTCCAGTCACTATCTTGACCTGCACAGATTATATTTGGATTGGTTGGCATGCACTCTACATAGGCTTTCTGTCTACCTTTCATTTTTTTTTTAGTATCCCTTGTTGATTGCTGTTGCAAGTTGATTTGCTGGAAGAAGTGAATATGTCGACAAGACATGACAATGGCTTTCTTTCGTGTTATCTGTTCTTCTCAGCTTTCGATATGCAGCCCTAGTCAAGTTATATAAGTTCTTTTGATGTCTTCGTCTCCAATGCTTTTTGAATTTAGAATTACTGCTGCTTATGAAATGAACAGGGAATGCGAGGGATAGTTCATCAGCTGCGCCGTTGCGCTGATGCAGCGCAGGGAGGGCGAGGGACAGTTCATCAGCTGCGCCGCTGCGCTGATGCAACGCAGGGAGAGCGAGAGACAGTTCATCAGCTGCTGCTGTGCTGATGCAGCGCAGGGAGGGCGAGAGATAGTTCCTCAGCTGCGCCGCTGCGCTGATGCAGCGCAGGAAGAGCGAGAGACAGTTCATCAGCTGCTGCTGTGCTGATGCAGCGCAGGGAGGGCGAGAGATAGTTCCTCAGCTGCGCCGCTGCGCTGATGCAGCGCAGGAAGGGCGAGGGATAGTTCATCAACTGCGCCGCTGCGCTGATGCAGCACTTCTGCTCAGCCCTATAAGTTTTATTAAAATTTTGATACGAAGAAACTTTCCGGTATGACAAGAAGACTAAGCACCACTGCTCCGCCCGGGAAGAAGTGTCCTTTGATTATGATTTTCCGAGGGATTGAGCTTGATTACATTACTTGACATCCATTCTTTAATATTCGAATTTGTAGTTTAAATATCAAATTTGTTGTTCCTTTTATGGTACCTGCACTGGGAATATACACACATATATGTACAGAATTTTGAACTCAACTTTGCTATGATCTTCTTCTGATTTTGGGACCAATATTGGTAGACTTTACTACGATGCGGCGGTAATCTCGGGAGTCGGGACGGATGCTATAACTTTGCTATCATCTTAAGACTGATTCGGTTCTAATTTTTGCAAGCTCAGTCCTTTCTAGTTGCATCGTCATGATCAATCTGTTTGGGGGTCATTTGGAGATTAATTAAATTAGTTCTGTCCGGAGTATCTGCCTTCTTTGTTAACGAGTTTACAGTCCTGAAAGGGCTCTCATATTTTACTAATACTTTTGCTTAAGAATTCTTACAGCACAGGATAAACATCTCTGGGGGAAAGACTTGAACAAATATGGTGAACACCATATACATGAAAAGGTCACCCACTAACAAGTGGTGACTCAGGTACTTCGCAGAACTATAGTTCCTTACTACGTGATCTAAGCTATTTTATCTAAGCATGAAGGCATGATTGGGATTTGAAAAATATTCTACTTGAACACTTGGGCATACTAGTGATTTATATTATCTTTGATGGGATGTGAGAATTTGATACTAAGTACACGAAGCTGCACACCTTCTGCATATGTGCCTAGACTTGGAATATAAATTGACTAAGTACATAAAGGGACTTGAGACACGATTTGGATAACATACTTTGGGACCATAGTCATAACAGCGCTGCCACTAGCATCACAAGCAGGAACACCAATCACAAGTATACACATAACATGTTTAGTTGACTCATGCACATGTTACTAAGGGGGGGAGTGGAGTATATGCCACCATGTGTGTTTTCTCGAAAAACTTAGCAAGATATTTGAACCTTAACGGCAACTCAGCCGCGTAGCGGATATTAAAACCTTAAATGGTAACTTAACCACGATCCAGAACTGTAAGCCTCAGAATATATCTGAGCTTTCTCAGCACAATTAGGACAGGCTATCTCAGCCTGCGCAGCTATCAACCTCAGAATGTATCTGAGCTTTCTCAGCGCAGCCCGTGTGGCTATCTCAGTGCAGCTAGTGTGGCTATCTCAGTGCAGCCAGTGTGGCTATCTTAGTACAGTCAGAGTGATTATATCAGCGCAACCAATGTGGCTATCTCAATGCGGCCAGTGTAGCTATCTTAGTACAGTCAGAGTGATTATATCAGCGCAGCCAATGTGGCTATCTCAGTGCAGCCAGTGTGGCTATCTTAGTACAGTCAGAGTGATTATATCAGCGCAGCCAGTGTGGCTATCTCAGTGCGGCTATCTTAGTACAGTCAGAGTGATCATGTCAGCGCGACCAGTGTGACTATCTCAGCGCAGTCAGAGCATCTATATCAAGTACAGGGAAAACAGTTATCTCGGTCGGCGCAGAATGTCCGAGTCGTGGTCAGTTCACGGTGTCTATGCTCCGCGCGAAAATATTGTAAGCCGCGAAAGTTAGACAGGGTTTTTTGATCGTCTATGCTCCGCGCAAAAATATTGTAAGCCGCGAAAGTTAGACAGGGTTCTTTGATCGTCTATGCTCCGCGCAAAAATATTGTAAGCCGCGAAAGTTAGACAGGGTTCTTTGATCGTCTATGCTCCGCGCGAAAATATCGTAAGCCGCGAAAGTTAGACAGGGGCATTAATTGCATAACTCAAGGTATTAATTGCATAACTCAAGGCATTAATTGCAAAATTCAAGGCATTAACTGCATAACTCAAGGCATTAACTGCAAAATTCAAGGCATTAACTGCATAATTCAAGGCATTAACTGCATAACTCAAGGCATTAATTGCAAAATTCAAGGCATTAATTGCACAACTCAAGGCATTAATTGCACGATGAAGGCCCCAATGTCTATGCTCCGCGCAGAAACATCATAAGCCGCGAAAGTTAGACTGAGGATGAGCCTTAAGGGGCAATTCAGCCGTTCTCCCGGGTCACTCCTCGGCACCGGCTTTCCAACCCTACTCGGGGGCATTCTCAACTCTTCCAAGTCTTCAACAATCGTGCTTGACTTCTAAAGTACGCGCACGACACTGGGGAGGAGTAGGGGGTGTATGCCCCCATCACCTCTTATATCCTATTTTTTAGGGATAAAAAAAATAAATAAAAAATTCAAAACCTAAGGGAAAGGGCCTCGTGCTTGTTCTCTCGCTTGTCGCTGCTCGGCAGCGCCGCCTCTCCCGCTTGTCGCTGCTCGGCAGCGCCGCCTCTCTCGCTTGTCTCGCTTGTCGCTGCTCGGCAGCGCCGCCTCTCTCACTTGTTATCTCGCTTGTCGCTGCTCGGCAGCGCCGCCTCTCTCACTTGTTCTCTCGCTTGTCGCTGCTCGGCAGCGCTGCCTCTCTAACTTGTTCTCTCGCTTGTCGCTGCTCGGCAGCGCCGCCTCTCTCACTTGTTCTCTCGCTTGTCGCTGCTCGGCAGCGCTGCCTCTCTAACTTGTTCTCTCGCTTGTTGCTGCTCGGCAGCGCCGCCTCCCTCGCTTGTTGCTGCTCGGCAACGCAGCCAGCGCCGCCTCTCTCCTTTGTTGCCGCTCGTGATTAAGATGGGCTGATATTATTGAAGATGCACTCTCAGCTTCAGAGCTTCTTGACATACGAAGATGTCGCCTTTCGAAATCTAAATCACGTCGTCGGCAACTCACACCCACCACTGAGGTGAACTAGCTGGGATGACAAAGTCTCAGTTTTTATGATCACCAAGCCAAACAAATTACTCTAGCGTCTCAACTCTATGGGATTTATTGATCTTGATACAACGAAGTTTCCAGCGCTGTGATGTTATGCTTTGCTCTTCACCAGCGCTGCGGTGCATTCTTTGTTCTTCACCAGGTCAATGCCATATACCGGTCCATCTCATCGCCTGCGCTGAATTTCCGGCGTTGATAAACACTAATATAAGAGGAAGCTAAGTTATCTCCTTTCAATATGTTAATTCTTGATGAATTAGTTATTTTCTTGGGTTGTACTTGCTGATTGTTAAGATTGCGCTGATCACGTACTTTGAACTCAATTCATGATTCAGGTGTTGTTGTATCACTCCTTAACTTCCCGAGTTGTTTTTACTTTTATTGGGAACATCATCTTTTGCATGTGCAACTGAACTTTAATGACTATATTGGGGATTATGCTTTTAAGTTTGAGAAATTTGGGGAATTTCGCCGCCTAAGAAATTTAGAGCTGCCTAAGTACAAAGCTCTCGGAGCTGCCTTAGCACGAGCACAATGATAATAATCAAAAAGCGGCTCAATGAGCACGTTCGAAAGGGAGTTGCTTCACTCTTATTATTCTTGTTGTTATTCTAAATATTTTGACAGAGTTGGGATATTTTTATGTTGACAAATTGGTAGGGATATAATATTCTATCATTGATTATTTTGCAAGCTTACAAGTATTCGATTCGGGATAAGTTACAGGGCTGCAGGGCTAAAAAACACTTGGATCCTACTCGGGTGAGCAGCACCGCGCCGACTCTATATCACGCACCACTGGTTGAACAGAGAAGACACAGTTCAACCAGACTAGGGGAGGAGTAGCTGATGAGGACTAGAATACTCATCAGCGCTGTGCTTAGCAATACAAGAACATCTTACTTGATTACTATTATTGTTATTATTATTCTTATTGAACGAGGCCAACCAGCGCAGGTTTAATTGAAGACCTTAGATAATAAAGGGACTCGGCAGCGCAGACTAAAGGACTCGGCAGCGCAGATTACGGGATTTGGCGGCGCAGATTACCCAGGTTACTCGGCAGCGCAGATTAAGGGACTCGCCAGCGCAGACTACGGGACTTGGCGGCGCAGACTACCTAGGTTACTCGGCAGCAAAGACTAGCCTGCGCAGCTCAAGGGAGCTACTCAACATGAGCAACGAAGGACAGCGCAAATGGATCAAGTCAAAACTAAAGTGTATTAAGGCATTAAATGGCCTAAATCCAATTATTAGTGTTCATGGGCCTAAGGCCTGTAGGGTTCACTCTCACATCTATAAATAGAAGGTTAACAAGCATTAAAGGCATCATGATTGCTCACTTATAATATGTAATTATCTCGAAGTATAGTGAAAACAACGAAGAACTCCCGTGGATGTAGATCACTTATGATCGAACCACGTACATCTTGTCTCGTTTATTGCTTTTTAGATTAGGCGATGATTTCATGCTTCACCAACTTCCCATGATTAAGTTCAATAAAATATCCATGTGGGAATAATGATGAACTATTGTATGAATGAAGATTAAGCCTTTTATTTAGATTAATACAACTATACAAGATCAAGGCGGAAATTATGATTTATTTAAAATGATTTTACATGACCAAACTAAATTGAAGAACTTATTTTTTTCATGTATCTTAGTATTAATTAATTTATTTTATATGACCAAATTAAATTGAATAACATATTTATTTAAAATACATCTAAGATAAATTAAGAAAAAAATTAGAGTACAAGGGGTACTTTGTCCCTTACATCTAAGATAAATTAAGAAAAAATTAAGAATACCATATTTATTTATAATACATCTAAGTATCATTTTATTTATTTTATATGACGAAATTCAATTGAAAATCCTATTTATTTCAAAAACATATATACTTTTATTTATGTTTGCAAATATTGAAATCTAATTACAACTTTTTTAGATTTTGAACTATGAAGTTTAATATAAATTTAAGAGTCAATATATAAAAATGTCATTTTGATATATTAAAAATAAAAATTATCCATACATATAAAAAACTTAAAAAAATTTAGCCATTTTTTGTGCAAAAATACAAATTTACTCCTAACATTAAAAACTTAAAAAAGTAGCTATTTTTTCTCACTTCTCTCTCACTCTCTCTCTCACTCTCACTCTCACTCTCACTCTCAACTCTCATTCAATCTCTCTCTGATTCGCTCAATTCCAGAAATCTCACCACCCCATTTATGGGGGAGTCGCCGCATGCCACCCCATTTTTGGCGAATCGTTGTCGGCGTCTCTGAACGCAGCCAGCACCACCATGTCCCCTTCCCCACCAGATCTTATTGTTTGTGTGAGAGAGAGAGATTATGTTAACTTGATTAACAGTGGGATTGTGATTGTGAATGATTTATCTGCCAAATGTTGCAATTGGGAAACTAATGTCGAGCCAAGTGAATGCTACGATTGGGAAACTTGATTAACGATTGGGATTGTGAATGATTTATGTTAGATTTTGCTTTTAGTTTTATGATTTTCGTAGATTTGTGTGTTTCTGTTTTCTCTTTGTAAATTTTTGGCATGAAAATAACAAATTCTGAAGCTACTAATATAGAGGTGAGTTTGAGTTGTTAATATTCTTCAATTCACAACTAATTTGATGAATTCACAACTGAATCACCAGTGTTGGTTGTGAATTCGAATTTTAAACCTTGAATTAACAAACACTATTGCTAGTTGTAAATTCAAGTTTTAAAGTTTGAATTCACAACTAGAAATAGTGTCAGTCGTAAATTTGAGTTTTAAAACTTGAATTCACTACTAAAATTAGTGTTATTTGTGAATTCGAGTTTAGTGGATAATTTTTAAGTTTTTTTATGTTAAGGGTAAAATGGTAAGTGTGACCAATTTTTTTTTAAAAAAAAATTAGTAGATAATTCTTATTTTTACTATTTCAAAGTGGCCATTTTCAAAATCCACTCTAAATTTAATATGAAAAACTATTGCAATTATTAAAAAAATATGAAAAACTATTTATTTGAATTATAGTATAAGTATTTTTCTTTATATAAATTTTCCTATGATTAAATTTAAATGCAATATCAATGTGGAAATGATAGATGAGCTAATGTATGCATGGAAATTAAGCTTTTTATTTAGATTATAAATTGATGAAGTTTAGTATAAATTCAATATGGGATGGATGATTTAAAATAGCCAAAAATAATGAATATAGGAGATGCCACCTAGAATTGAGAGTGAATAGGATGCCTCCAATATGTATTATTTTATATAATTAATTAATGAATGTTAAATGCTTGTACTTTTTTTTTTCAAATCTTACAAGTCATGATATTTCTACAAAACACCAGGAAATTTAGGCCATAAATAACACTAATAAAAATCTTATATTCTATCATGAGGTTGAATGAGATTTTGGGGAAAATTTGAATATTCCAAAAGAATAATTCCATAGATAATAATCATGGTCAGTATAAGAGTATGTACAATGGGGCTCGACCGAAAGGTTTGGGCCCACTCAGTGAGCCCCATCATGTTACCGTGCCCCGAGCTTGAACAAGGGCTCGAATTTGCGAGTAATGCACGAAAGTGTTTTGTGTGGACGCGTGCTATGCAAGCACTAATTAATAATAACTTTAAATTTTGAATTCGATCGTTATTATTATTATTATTTTCCTGAAACAGTCGTTGCAATAACAATTTTCATTTTTCTTTTTATCTAATTTCTCCTATAAATACCTCATACTTTCATTCACTTTAACACCACATCTAAATATACGCTTATACCTTTCTTCTTTCAGTTTAAATTTTGTTCTTTCTCTTCAAAAAGAATGGAACATGACTTCAACAATTGCTTTTCCAACCAATCAAATTTTCCATCGATCTCAACATCTTCTCCTATCGGCTTTTGCTATTTTCTCAAGCCTTTAATGCATTCAACTCTTAATGAAAAATGCCTTTGAGGGGGGGGGGGGTACAAGACGAGATCTTCCGATCAGTGCATCACGACTAGTCCTATAGGCCAAAAAGCCACAAAGCGCAACAAAGGGAAAGGTAAAAAAGTTGAGTCGTCGTCGGCCTTAAAGAAGGGGAAAGACGCCCATATACTCTGCAGATTTTTCATCCCATTTTTCAAAAATCAAATTTTAAATAAAATAAGCATCAAATTTTATAATTAAAAATTTCATTAAATTTAAAATAAAAAATTACAATAATTAAAGTAGAGCCCTTACGTGCCATGAATTTCTATTGAATTCAACTAATATAAATTTTGTAATATTTTTTATAATAGTCAATTAAAAGGAAACATTTTTTTTCCATTTTTACTATAACTATTGCAGCTACTAAAGTAGCTATTGGACCAACTTTGTTTAATCAACTTATCATAAGAAAAAATCAACTCTTATTAACCAATCATACTTGTTGAATACCTATCTATAGAACCCCCATTTTTAAGGATAAAATATTACTACTATCTTCAAAAATGAACAAGAGCTATGAAGATGTAGGGGAGACCTGGCTCAAGCGACAAAATTGAGGCATCAAATATTTCTCTTCCTAAAGGTCATTGGTTCAAATCCCACTAATGGTGGCATGTGTGTTCTATTTGTTTGGATGTGAGATTGTTTGTATTTGTTTGGATATTTGGTCTAATTTATAATAACATTGTTATTATTCCGTCCGTCCACCAAAAAGAAGTCATAATTTATCATTTTCGTTCGTCCGTATAGATATGTCATAACCCTTTTTTTGGAAATAGTCTCACTAATTATTAAGATTCTCACATATTTACATATATTGTCATTGATGGATCCACCATATTTTAATTTGTGAGGTCATTTATCTCACTAACTTTCTCCATATTTTTTAATTTGTGGAATCTTTTTTTAACTCATTAAATAAACAATTAACCTTTTTTTTCTTAAAGTTCCTACCAACCTCTTTTAGATTTTTTTTTATGTAGATAGAAAAAATATTTGATAAATTCAAATATGATATACATATATCTTCTATCTCTTTAAAAAAAAGACGAGAGCTATGAAGACATCATGGAACATTTGAATAATACTTTTATCTTGTTCAAATTTTGAGGGCCAAGTGAGAGGGGAAAAAACACAAAAAGTAGGCTTAGAAGACTGTAGTAATTTCATAAAATTAGTACTCTATAAAATGATATAGTGTTATGTGGTACATAACTTTTGCACTATTATATCTTTGAATTAATTAATAAACGACTTGTACCTAAACATCCATACATATTTAAAACTCGTACTTGAACCTGTACAAGTCACGAGCTACATATATTAGTGAATTTATTAACTGATTTAATTGTACTTTTTTTTATAGAATTTATAAGTTTAATGTCGAAGAAAATCATTTTTTTAGGGGTAATCCAAAATTTTGAACTTCATTCTCCCCCCTTTTAAACATCAAGAGTAATAAATCTGCAAGAGGATTTGAATCATCTATAAGAGCATCTCCAGCGCTCTTCGTAAGACCCGGGTCGATCCAACTGGGGGGGCACCGCGCGCACTGGAGAGCCGCGGCGGTGCGTCCCCGGTGTTAAGCGTAGAACCGATTTGAAGGGGGGAGAATGGGGAGCGCGTGCGATTTAAAAAAACTTAAAAAAAAAAAATATGCCGTTTTCTCTCTTCAATTTTGATTATTAATATTTTGACCGTTGGCGCAGGGGGTGGAAACGGCTAGGTTTTTTTTCTCTCCTTTCCTACCTCTATAAATACTACTATTTCATACTCCAAAAAATACAATTCTACAATTATCTACTCTCATTCTTCACTTTTAATTTTAATTTCAATGAAAATTTTAAATTTTAAAATAGAAGTGTAGAAATGAGATTAAATGGAAATGGAGATTTAAGCATCCCCTTAAGCAACTTTGCATTGGAGAGAGAAGGTGCTAAGGGTGGGACCACCTTATAAGAACCCCCTTAGAGCATCCACAATGGGCTTACTTGATAGCTTACTTGATAGTATGAGACCACATTGAGTAAAAGAGGCCACAGTGGGGTTACTTGATAGCCTACTTGATTTTTTTAGTTTTGATTTTTATGATTTTCATATAAATTTAATTGCTTAAATTTAAATAACACAATTTAATTCAAATTTAAATTGCATTAGTTTAAAATCCTACAAAATACCAAAAAAAAAAAAAAAAACTACTCTAGATAAGTCCACGACGCTTGAGCACTTCTTGGACCATGTAGTTGTGTAATGTCCTTTGTGCATCCGTCATGTGCGTAGTATCTGTGCTGAGGAGCTTCATATCGAGCTCCTCCCTCTTGAGCTCGTTCTTCTTGGCGTATTCGGCGGTGGTTGCTTTCAAGTTCTGGTCGGACCTGTCCAACCTCTCCACGAATTCGGGTGGAGGCTCCGAGCTCTGCGACGCCTTCCCCTTCCCCTTCGCCGCTCTTGCCGCCGCCTTGTTTCCAATTGGCCGGGAAGACAAGATCTCTTCGCTCGACGCCGGGGTGGTGAATTCGCCCGTCTCCGTAGTCTTCGTCCTTTTCGAGGAATGCACGTCTCTCTCGAGGTACATCGACTTGAACTTGTGGTTGTTCCGGAGAATTTTCCATGCGTTTCAATAGTTGAACACGCTCTTATTTGGGCTCCTACCTTTGAAGAGGATTTGAGCCTTGTCCCGGAGCATGTCATCCGAATGACCGGAAGGCCACCGGGTGCGCGTCTCTGTCCAAATACTTTTCCAGAGCCGCACATCCGCGCTCACTCGGGCCCAGTGCCCTTGAATTTGGCGGTGTTTAAGGTTGGCGCCGATGAGGGGGTTGACACGGTCGAGAATCCGTGTCCAATACGCCTCCCCCTTTTGATCGACACCACAAATGGCGTCGTTGGTCTCTTCCGTCCAAATGTGAACGATGAGGTCCGTCTCCTCGAGGGTGTAGGTAAGGCGGACAGTCCTTCCTTCCGCCGGCGCCTTCTTGTCATGCTTGATCTTGTAGGCGATTTCCTTCCTCCGGCCTCCTTTCTTCGGTTTGGAGGAACTATGGGCCGCCGGTGACTCCTCTTCGCCGGTTGGAGGGTCATCCCCCAAGTTGCATCCTGCTAAATCGGGATGATAATCGGCGGAGAGATCGGGGCACCAATTTGGATCATATATGTTTGGGTTGTGTGGATCCGTGGAGGTTGATAGATAGAGGAAGAAGATTGAAGATGGTGGAAGGAGATGGAAGTGGAAGAAGATTGAAGATGGTGGAGAGGTTGGAAGAAGGAGTATTTAAAGAAGAGAAAAAAAGAAAAAATAAATAAAGAAAAAGCACAAACGGTCCAATCAACCGAAAAATAAAATAAAAATTGTATTCTGCCCAAAAGAGCCGTTTTTTAAATTTCAAAATTTATTTTTTTTCTTTAATAAAGGCGCGTGTACAACATGCGCCCTATTCACCGTCCATCGAGTGATACTCGAGTGGTCGAGTAGCCCTCGAGTAAGGGCCGGCTGCATCGCCCTTACTTGAGTAGGGGAGATCAAGTAGAGCATTGCGGATGCTTTTAAGCACCTCCCATTGAAAATGCTCTAAGATTTAATGTGTAAGCGTGATTGTAACTCTAAAAAATATATTATCAAAAGAAATGGAGTGACTACTATGTAAAGTTGTGAACGAAAATCACAAATTTAAAATTAGTATATTATCCGTATCGAGATATAACTTATACACTTACATTGGGTATATGAGAATATGAATTGTGTAAATTTGTTAAGACTGAACGAAAATCACAAATTTAAAATTAGCATATTATTCGTATCAAGATGTAATTTATACACTTATATCGGGTATATGAGAATATGAATTGTGTAAACTTGTGAAGGGTAGTCATCAACTACATTAATCTATATATTTTTAGTAATACTTGAAGACTAAGAACCTCAAACAGCTTGCTTTATCATTAAAAGAAGTTCAAATTGTTTGGTTGGTTCAAAATTGATTGATGAGTCCAAGCAAAAGGTCTCAAAAGTCTGCTCATCGTCCACGTGGAAATACAATACAATTACCACAGAAAAAAAAAATGCATGATAGTGCCTGTGCATGAAACTTTGAATCTCTTTTAGATTTAGTGCAATGAACGTTGCATCTCATTATAGCCTATATACATAATTCCAAGAATCCTAACAAAAGTATAGGTACGCAAAACATTTAATGCAATTAGGGCTGTTAATAGGCGGGTTTTATTCGAATCAAAATTATTAAAATTATTTCAATTTTATGTTCAAAAGTAATCAAAACTAATTAATTAATTATTAGAATCAGATCGAACTCGAACCATTAAATAATAAAATGAAATAGTTCAAATAGAATAATTACCCGTGAATATCATGTGGATGGTTTAATTACCCATAAAAGAGGCCGATCATTTTGCGCCAAGCTATTAGAGCATCCACAGTGAAAGACGCTAAGAAGAGGCACTAATTGATGGTCCCACCAATTAGCGTCTCCCATCGCCAATGTATTGGCTCTATAAGAGACAACGCTATAATCATCATTTTTATTTAATCTCAATTTTACTCTTCTATTTTAATATTCAATATTTCATTAAAATTAAATTTCAAAATTATATTAATTAAAAGGGTTAATTGCCTGTAAATCCATAACGTTTACACGGAATTGGTTTTTACTCTTAATTTTAAAAATCCGCCTCTAAATACATAACCTTTCATTTTTGTCTCGTTTTTGTCCGATGACCGATTTTTTTTACGCCAGCGTCGAAAATGACACGGTGGCAGCCGGAATTGACACCTAAGTATATATTTGACATGTGGAATAAAATTAAACAAAAAAAAAAGAAAAATAACTAACATGTGGAAATAAACCCCCCCAATCGTTTTCTTCCTCCCCTTCCCCCATCTGGCGCCTGCCGCCCCCTCTCCTTCCCCCACCATCTGCCACCGCCACCTCTCCTTCCTTCCCCCACCATCTGCCGCCGCCACCTCCCCCATCTGTACCTCGGCGCCACCAGTTTCCACCTACGTTGACCTTCTCCCTTCCTCTGAAACTTCGTCGCCTTCCTCCAGATCTATGTCGCCGCAGTGAGAATTAGGGATCTGTTGGAATTGAAGGGAGGGTTTCAGAGGGAGATAATAAGGTTGAAGTCGGTGGTGGGTTTGTGTGTAATTAAGTGAGAATGGAATTGATCGGAATCGGGGCGGTGGTTGGCTCCTCGCCACTACTGTCGCTGTGAGCACTGTAGGGGGCGGGAAGAGGGGGAGAGATGCAGCTGGCTGCAGGGGGCGGCGATGGTGGCGGCGGTAGGGTGTGCGCTGCGGCGAAATTGATACGATTTTTGAAGCTTCGAATTCGACTGTAGCAATTTCAGTAGCTTCTTGCTACCATGTTTCACCTCTGTCATTGTGTGTGTGTGTGATTGTGTGAGAGGGTCGCAGGGCCAGCGGCGATGGTGGCGGCAGGGGCAGCGGCGGCGAGTGTGGGAGGGGGTGCCGGGATCTGGGAATGAGGGATGGGCAGACGGGATCTGGGGAAGGGGGAGGGCCGACGGGTCTGGGGATGCGGGAGGGGCTGACGAGCTCCTGGGAGGGGGAGGGCCAATGCGTCTGTGGAGGGGAAGGGGGCGGCCAGCGCCGGCGTGTGGTGGCGGCAGGCGGCACCGGCAGGTGGGGGAGGGGAAGCTAGGGTTTGAGAGTGGGAAGATGATGATGTGGATATTTTTTATTATTTTTTTTACACATGTTCTAAATGTGCCTAGGTGTCAATTTCCGGCTGCCACCTCATCAATTCCGGCTGCCACCGTGTCATTTCCGGCGCCGGCGTAAGAAAAAACCGGTCATCGGACAAAAGCGAGACAAAAATGAAAGGTTATGTATTTAGAGGCGGATTTTTTAAATTAAGAGCAAAAACCAATTCCGTGTAAACGTTATGGATTTACAGACAATTAACCCTAATTAAAATAAAATAAAATACTCAAAACATTACATTAATTAAAATAAAATACTTAATACAAAATTAAATTTAAACAAAAAGCCCACCAAAGATTAAATAGGATAACAAAATTAAATACAAAAAGCCCAACAATATGACAATAAAATTAAATACAAAAACCCAATAAAAAGCCCACAAAAATTAAACAAAAATAGGTCAACTCTCTCTCCTCTTTCTCAACCTCAAACGCGGTGCCTCCTCCTCCTCCTTCTTCTTCTCTGCATTTGTTCCAAACCTCCATAGCAACTCTTCTCTCTCTCTCTCTCTAAAGTTACGCGCATGTTGTGCACGTGAACGCCTCTTTTCACCTCCGTGCCCAGCACCATCCTTGGCACCCAGCACGAGTCCGTGCGGCGTGCTAGCGCCAGTGACGCCAGGGGAGCGGCTCGGTCCGGCACGCCAAGTGCCACGCTGTGGATGCTCTTAGTCTCAGCGGGCTCTTGCTTTTTTGGTGTGGATTTTAAGAACAATTAGGTGAATGCGTTGTATGTGGAGTCCGAGTCTCACAATAAATGTGTTATTATGGAGTAGTGTTTAAAAATGTGTGGTGGGAGAGTGGAGTTGGATGTGTTTTTTTTTTTTTAAGTCAATAAAATTTATTGCATTAAGAGAGTACCAGGGGTACTCAGAGCACCAAACAAAACAGATTCATAGCAAGGCTCATACTATCAAGAAAAAAGAAAAAAACACCACCCCAATCTAAGGAATACTTGAAGGTAAAGAACAAATACGATCAGAGAACCACTCATGAGCGGAATAGCAAAATTTACTAGGAAGCATTGCCTTGACGCATCTCCAAATGCAAATAATACTCTCATCCACATCTTTCGCAGCATCCAAGCTCATCTCTTTGAATATTTTCTCGTTCCTGGGTTTTCATAACTTCCAACATACACACTGCCAAATGATGTTGAATATAACCTTTTCAACTTTGTTTTGCCCAAACTCACAAACTCAATAAAGTAATCCATTAAAGAAGTTGAGGAGGGGCAAGAAATCTTCAACCAAATACAAATACTTTCCCAAACACTGCAAAAAAAATAAAAAAATGGAACATTGATCATGGATGAATGAAGTACTTAAAAAAAATTGAATAAAAATTAAATATAATTCATAGTATTATAATAATAAATTTTATTTTTAAAAAAATATTTGTAAAATTATAGATATAAGAATGAGACATAGTGACGCATATAAAATTGTGAAATAATGAATCTCATTCCGTTGTTGTACCGCATTTTCTCACTTTTTATTTTAACAAAAAATATTGCAGTATTATTAATATTTTTTTAAAATGAATTTTTGATGATGGTTTAACATTTTTTAAAATAATATTTATTTGCCTCAATTTATAAAGGGGTAATTGCCTGTAAATTTATAACGTTTTCCCGAAATTAGTTTCTACTCCAGATTTGAAAAATCGACTTCAAAATCCATAACGTTTCATTTTCCTCTCAAATTTGTTCGGTGATCGATCAATTTCCTATGTGGACGTCGGAAATGATATAGTGGCGCTGAAAATTACACAGTGGCGCGCCGAAAATGAAACTTGGATTTTTTTTTTACATGTGGAATTAAAAAAAAATACAAAAATCCCCCTTTCTTCTTCCCCCTTACCCCCAAACTCTAATTCCCCTTCCCCCACCACCGCCGGCGCCGCCCCCTGTTGCTATCACCACCGGCCCTCAACAGCCCCAAGAAGCGGGCTAGCAGGAAGAAGTTCCGCGAGATTGCATCATTTTTTGGGGTGTTGCAGATTCTCTCTCAGTGAGAATAGAAACTGGGTGTCCACTCTCGACTCTCCTCTATAACCAAAACAGCGGTGTCGCCTCCCATTTTTCCCCAAAACTCTAGATCCCCAAATTAGGGTTGCTGCTTTCACAAGGCCGCCGCGCCGGATCTCAGAAATTAGGGCCGCCTTGCTTCACATGAATCTGGTGAGGATGACAAATTAAGGTTTTCTGGGTGAAGGACAGTGGATCGATGAAGGAGGAGGGTTTGCAGGGCACGAGGCAGTGGAAATCGTGGGGAAAAGAGGGGGGCGAGGCGACGGAAATTGTGGGGGAAGAGGGATGGATGGGGTTGGATGGGGACCTCCGAAGGTGGCTCAAAGGAGATTAGTTGGGCAAGCCATGCATTGTGGGTAGAGCAGAGAAGATAAAGGTTCATAGGTCTACTGGGAAAATAGAGGTGGTGGTGGTGGAGATGAGGGAAAATGGTGATGGTGGAGGTAGGGGGCAGCAGGCGGTGGCGGCGGATGGAGAGATGGGAAATTAGGGTTTGGGAGTGAAGAAGGTTGAGAAAGATGATTATGTGGATTTTTTATTTTTATTTTTATTATCACATGTAATAAATGTGCCACGGCGTCATTTTTGGCGCGGGCGTAAGAAAAAATTGATCATCAGATTAATTTGAGATAAAAATGAAACTTTATAAATTTAGAAATCAATTTTTTAAATCTGAAGCAAAAACCAATTAGAAAATGTGCCCATTTAAAACATAACCTTAATGACCTGTTTAACCTCTTGTCCTACGCAGAAGAACTCCTTATCGCAGATCTTTCATGATTGGGAAGGAAGCTCAAATACCATTTACAAAATTACAGTAACATGCATGAAAATCATCCAAAATCTTTCTCAAAGCATAGAAATTTACACAATCACATCCATCACATAATCTTTAGCACCAATCAAAAAACCCTAAACAAAACTAACATACTTTCACTTAGTATATCAATGAAATTGAAATGCAACAAAAACCTTAAATAAAGCATGCATTAATCACTTCACAAACAAGATTATGCAGCCTTCAATCCTTCATTGGGTTCACCTCCGGCACCGGAATCCTTCATATTCCGGTGATCTTGGGGCACGATTTCCATTTTCCCGGCGGCCAAATCCGATCTGAAATCGGTCAACGCCTTATTCAAGGAGCCATTCTCAGCTTGAATGACCTCGAGCTGTTTCTTCACCTCCAAACACGCCCCAGCCAGCTTGCCGTACTCCTCGGTGGGCCCGGGCTTCGAATCCGCTTTCGCCACGTGTTCGATCCCAATTTTGTCCATCACCAGCTGCGGCAGCCTATACCCACCCGCCCGATCAGTCCGCCGCTGCACCCCCAACGCGTCGTAATCACCACTCCGCGGAACCCTAAGCCCCCACCGGAAATTAATCATCGCGCAATCTCGCAACGGGAGGGCCGTCGTGGCGGTCAGGTCCGTGCCTCTGACTATTCCGTTCACCAGCCAGCCCGCCGCCGCCTTCGATTCAACAGCCGGGAAAAGGCTGGCGACATTTTTGACGAAATTCCCCTCGTCGGCGGCGCCAGGGTTCGATTTCCCCCCCAATTTCCTGACGATGGCGGAAGAGATTAGTTTCTTGACCGAGAAATCGCCCAAATCGGGCTTGAACCGGATGAAGAAGCTAGGGTTTTCGCAGCCGATGACGTTGAACTCGGCGCTCATGGTGAGAGGGCTTCGGATCGGCGACCCGTAATGCCCGATTCCAGTCTTGAAGATGAAGCTGAAGGGGCTTTCTGAATCGTTTGGGCGGTAGGCGAATTTGAGGGAAGGACCAGATTCGAAGTAGGTGCTGAGATTCAGCGATAATTCTTTGGATTCTCCGGCGACAACCCCCGATTGAAATGGGTAATTGAGAATGTTTATGGGGATTTTAGCTCTCAGCAGTGGCCTCTGCTCCTCCCTAAATTTGATTGATGCCTTCATACTGAACTGGGTGATTATTTCTCAATTCAGCTGCACCTCTGTTTTGTAGTGAGAGAGTGAAGAGAAATTGGGTCTGATTTGTTTACTCTGCAAATTTTGTCATATGTAGAGGGGCCGTTTTGCCCTTGAGAGTATAAGGTTTGAGATGTGTGTATGCGATTTATTTGAAGGAATCTTAGGGGTAAAATTGAGATAATGATTTGTGTGATCACAGGTTAAGTATACGATTTTCAATTTTTTTGATTCAGCCATTTCAAATTCAAAATATTTCGGATCAATTTGATTTATCAAATCTCGGTTAAAAATTTCCTTAAATTTAAAACATTGTGCGTCTCTTATTGTTTGAATATTTTGGTTACGATTTGAAATGCACAGGAAAAAGATTATTTCCATCCTTCCAAAAATGCAACCATAAATTATTTATGCTTAATTTCAGAAAAAAGCTACTCTCTCAGTACTTTTTAGTTGAGTATGATATATAAATGTAGTGAGAATTATTCCAGCAATTTTATTGGAAAGATACATAAAGTACTCTTTATCAAATTTGGACATCTAGGGGTATCAGTAATATATAGTACTATGTTGCATAACTGAGCAATAAAAGAATTTATCTTTATTATTTTGAAAGAGTTAACCGTGAAACATTATATGTCAAAATTGTGGTATGCCTAATAATTTGATTATTTACAATAATATGCAATACCATGGCATGCTATACTTAGAAACGATTTTTTAATTCAATTTCATTAACATTAGTCACAAACTCGTCGAATTTCCCAAATTAATACTATTATGTATATGTGGATAGTGAAACAATTTGCTGGAATAAATTCAGCTGGATCATAAATATAGAGTAGTACAACATATTTTTCGCAGAAATCACTAACTGTTCCTAAAAACAGAAACAAGCATCTCTCTCTCTCTCTCTGGAGTCTGAACCCAGAAATTGGAAGTGCAAGCCTCCCAACAGTTATTGGAAGATCAAAACTAAAAATCAAGTCTTTTTAATGTCACAGTGCTGAATGCAGCAGATCTTCAATTCTTTGGGGCTCTTGGAATATCAAGATCCCGAAAAACGGGACTGTCGACTCCAACTCCCATTGCGTTAAGTCCATTGTCGACATAAACAACAGCTCCAGTGATGGCCGATGCCAAAGGCGAAGACAGAAAAGCAGCAGTGTTTCCGACCTCATCTGTCCAATTCAAACGTTGAGATTAGGGTTAAACACAACAATTAGACGCCCTACCACACTCCAATCGCCATGTCTCTCGTTTCTATGAAGCTCGCGGATTTCAAACACACTCTTTCTAAAAGAAAACTGCATGTGTATGTGTATGTGTATGTGTATGTAGAGAAGAAACTAACTCACCGGCAGTAAGCTCCTTCTGCAAGGGTGCATTCTCTAATGAGTAGTTGATCATCATGTCAATAAAGCCGATGGCTTTTGCAGCCCGGCTTCCTAACGGGCCTGAAACATGTCAACGAGTAACTATAGAGTGTGCGGAACTGAAGTACTAAATCAACTAGAACCGACCGTTGATTCAAATTACCTGCGGATATGGTGTTGACTCTCACATTGTGTTTTCGACCAGCTTCAAAAGCAAGGACCTAAAAAAGTGAGTGAATAGTTGTCACAACATCATGATGGTGTAAGAAAATGAATAAGAGAAGACTAAGAATTGGAGAACTAACTTGTGTGTCACTCTCGAGAGCAGCCTTTGCAGAACTCATGCCACCGCCATATCTGCAAGAAAGGCACAATGTAATCCAAGAAAGGAAGTAGTTGAAACCATATGGCACACGAGAAATCAAGGGTATGCGTACCCTGGTATTATCCTCTCAGATGCAATGTACGTCAAAGAAATCGTTGCACCACCTAACGGGATAAAAGGCAGTATAAAGCATGCATTATGATAGCACACTAAAAGCTATATGGGAAAAGATGTGACATACCTGGATTTATGATTGGAAGAAAATGTTTGAGAAGGGAAACAAAGGAATAACTTGATGCAGATATGGCTGCAAGATAACCATTTCTTGATGTTTCAAGAAGAGGCTTAGTAACCTACATGATTCAAGATAGATGGTAACTTCAAGCAACTAAAAAAAGTAAACGACAGAAAAAGGAGGGCGAATGAGATAATCACCTCCGGGCCATTGGCAAGTGAATGCACAAGAATATCAATGGAGCCAAAATCCTGTTTCACCGACTCAGCAACTTCCTGCAAGACAATACAATACTGGTTTCGTCAAGCGAACTAATTATTAAATAACACAATTATTAAACAGACCCGAGAAGTGAGACAACTCAAACTTCTTGTTTTGAAAGTTTTGAGGACAGACGACTAAGGGTCTAATCGTATCTGCTAATAGGGCAAAAAGTTCAGGTTCAACTTCTGATTTCATTTGCTGTTTGAGGCGAGAAAGCATGTAGCATGCTATATACTATGGTGAATCCTCCTCAAGCACTTAAGAAATAATTACAGTAATAAGTAGTAATTTCTTTATGGGAAAACAAAAGATGAAGAAAGTGCAATGGAAAGACCTTCACAGTCCAATTAGAAGAGCCAGCGTAGCGCTTATTTGCCTTGATCTGCACCGTGGTAAAAATAAATTAGTATATAGGAGAAATTCAACATGTTTAACTCAAAAGTATAAATTCTTCTTACGTCTTCAGGAACATCCTCAGGAGAGTCAAAAACTGCATCCAATGGGTATACTTTAGCAATTTCCATCAAAGAACCATCTGGCAGACTAAAATAAAAATATCCCAAGATGGTCAATAGACAAAGCAAAGGAAGATAAGTATTTCTTGACAGACATGAGAGATTTATTTCTTACACGCGTGACTCATCAAACTTTCCACGTCGTAGGCTGGTCTCAAAGATATTTAGTGCCTAAAATAGTTGGTGTTCATTAGTAATAAACAATAATTTCAGAGAGTCAAAAACGATGCTGAAACACTTAGTTCAAATACTTACTGGAACCCATGTCCCAACAAGAATTTCAGCACCTGCAGCAGCAAGAGATTTTGCAATTGCCCATCCATACCCGTTATCATCAGCTATACCAGCAATAAATGCCCTCTTCCCTGCACACAATGCAACATATGCTAGTAATTAACCTAGTTCGCTAGCTTGAATCATTCGTAATTGGAAACAAAGAGAATCCATCAATATGAGCAGCAAACTCCTCTTCGTGCGTGATAAGCATGAAATAGAAATGTCAAGGAGAATGCACATATAAATTTTAACCACTTCAAAATAGGCATTACGAAAATAAGGGTCCAACCTCTTAAATCAATGGGCAATCCTGGCAAAGATTGTTTATCACCTCCAGCAGCCATTGCTTTTACAGCATGCCTTTGAGGTTTAGAAGCGTTGTTGTGGCAGGTCTTGTAGAATGTCTGTGTGGCAGGTAAAAACGACGAACTCCTAAGCTTTGTCCAGGACGTGCCTTTGGTTTCACTACCAAAACATGCTATGCTCGATCTAGAACTTTGGTGGGAAGCAGAAACGCAAGGCTTTGCAACCAAAAGTTGTGTGATACGAGTTGCTGTCGCAGCCATGTCCTTCTAAGTTAGAGGATGCTGTAAATGTTGTTCAAAGAGTCAGCTTCACTTTACATTACATTTTCCGAGGGAAATATATAACAAGGTAACATAAACATCAAAACCAAACTGAGAGTAGACTTTCTAGTGTTATCAAATTTCATCAGCAATACATCTATAGCTCATTTTGGGATAGAAAAAACGACATCTTGATCTTGTAGTATTTTATTTAAATTGAAAAATACACAATTAAATTAGTCTATCAATGTCCTTACTCTCCACAAACAAAAACTGCAGCTTCATCAAACGAATTAAACCCTTGATTCATCCATCGATCAATCAGTAAAACAAAAGATTCACATAGTTTACATATTCAACAACCAAATCACAACATACATTTGTACTAAAATTAACGCATAAAATTGTCTTCCTCAGTGAACCTCCAACAGTAGGCACAAAACATAAAAACCCAACACTCACAATCAAAAAACGAGAAAATAACGGCCCACGAGAGATAATCCACAAAAAAAGACAGAAAACAAACTCCAAGAATGCAGATACACAGTGTAAAGAAACAGATCAATCTACACAGTAGAACCCACATTCAACGAGCCCATTTTCTCACTCACCTCGCTTGAAATGCTCTGAGAGAGAGAAAAAATCCTTTCTTGTGCTGCGATGTGTGAATTGTGATGTGCAGAGATGGTGTTTGTAAATATGCGTGAGGGTTCGATGAAAACTATGCAGTTTGGTTAAGGCTGTTGAGAAGCTTTGAAAGTGCCGTTGAGAGAGTGAGTGAGTCAGTGACTGAGTGAGCTGTTTTATTTCGGCAGATGCAGACCTCGTCAAATTTACGATCTTGCCCTTGCTACACATGAATAATTGATCAAACAAATTTATGGATTACTCATGTTTTGTTGCTCCAACTCTTATCATTTTTTAGAATACTAATGAGTAATTTATCAACTGTAGAGGAGGAATAAATTACCTTATAAATTATAAGTTCGAATTAAAAAAATAAATTAATATTTTATTTCAATGTGATAGTAGACAATTTATTGAAAATTAATTTAGAAGACAAGTAAAATTGTAATAAAAGAAATCAAAAAATTTTAAAGAGCATTTTTTTAAAAAATTATATATTTGAAAAGTTTTTCTATATACTCGTACCAGTTATAAAGCCAATTGAAAAGTAATTTAATTGTGTCTTATCATCTCAAATTCATATAGTAATACCAACTAAATATTTGAAGCTCTTTAAATTTATAAATAAAACTTTCTCAAATTCATATAGTAATACCAACTAAATATTTGAAGTTCTTTAAATTTATAAATAAAACTTGTTGCAATAATTGATTTTATTAAATGTGATTATATAAAAAAAGAAAAAAGAAAAAATCTAAAGAAAACCCTTGAAAGCACATAAAAAGTAGACTAAGGGACGAGCCTCATTAAAACCCTTTTACGGAAAACCCAAAAGGAAAAACCGTAAAAAGAAAAAAGAGTGCTCGTCTAGCAGACGAAAAAGAAAAAAGGTGGAAGAGCGAAAATGAAAGTTTTCAGAACTCCAGCCTAACAGTCGTCCTTAAACAAACCCGACTCTAGCCACCTGAAAAAGGAAAGAAAAGAAAAAAAGTAAGCAACAACACGAAACCAAGCTGGAACGCAGAACCAACAAAGACACAAAGAAGTGCAAAATCTCAAGCACCACCCAACGAGATGCACGGCAACCGCCCTCCGTCTCCAAAGCCGACCACATGCAAGCACGGCCCAGACCCCGTACCAAAACCAAAGCCAACGCGAGCAAGAGGTGACCTAGAGAGGTCTTTGACGTGCACAACTCTGGCAAAACACCTCCGCCTGCAAACAAGACCCGACCAAGCAGGAGCTCTTGAAACAATCAAACCAACGACCACCATCCACTGGACAGATAGTGGCAGACACCAGCCCCCAGCCTCCCACACAAAACACCATGAAACAATGCACACCGGGTGCATGGAGAAAAACTTGAACGAGAGTCAAGCTATAACCCAGCCATGTAAGCCGAGTGTACCAGCCGCAAAAGCCCAAAGGAAACTTGCAGCAAAAAAAGATGGCCAAAAGGCCGAAACTCATCTCAATAACCCGAACATTGCAATAATTTATTTTTCGTCTAAGTAAAAATATAAACTAATAATATAAATAACAAAACATTAAAAAATAGAGAAAGTTCTATTGAGCATGTTGATTATTGTTCGAACAGGTTTAAAATTTATATAGTAGTAATGTACTCCCTCCGTCCACGATATCATTTCTACTTTGTGGACCGCATTGAGTTTTAAGAAAGTGGTGAATAGTAATGAGTATTGTTGTGAGTGGAGTTTGGGTTCCATTATTATTGTGAGTGGAGTTTGTGGACCATACTACTATAAATGGAAGTGGAAAAGGTATTGTGGACGGACCAAAATAACAAAAGTGAAAACGATATCGTGGACGGAATGGGTATAAGACTAGCTTATTTGGTAAAGTGTACTCCCTTCGTCCTAACTTTTAGTATCAATTTGAAAGTGACACAGTAGTTGAGTGTGTTGTGAGTAGAATAAGAGTCACACCTTTTATGTGAGTGTTAAAATAATTAAAGTGGAGTAAGGGTCCCACCTACTTTTACTAAAATTAAAAATTGATGTTAAAATGTGGGACGACCAAAAAAGAAAAGTTGGATACTAAAAGTTGGGACGAAGGGAGTACAAGTTTTTTTTTTTTAATCATAACTAAAAAAGTATGAGTTTTATAGTCATTTTTTGTAGTTAAAGTCTTAAATATCCTTCTTACAGGTTAAAAAAATAAGTGATGTTGACTTAGTCATTTAAAACTTCATTTTCTTTATGAATATATCTTTTTTTTTCTTTTAAATCAATTATAAAAAACTTCCATTAATATTTGTTTCTTTTTCGGTTGACATATTCTTTTTTCACCGCCTAAATTAAAAACCGAGCCATTAATAATTGTTTGACATTCTCATTTTTTCGGCTGAAACAAATCACAACTCACAACTCACAACTCACATTTAATTCGCATTCATTAGTTGTAAGAGAAGTTGTTATGGAATCAAATAAATGATTCAATTTATTCCTACAATTTGTTTTAACCCATCAACAAAAATATCGTAGATGGTAAAGAAAACAAAGAAAATCACTCAAAATTTGACGATTTTGTACATGGTTTTTCAAGTAGAATAAAATTGCATTTGAAGTCGCGTATTATATAAAAACTACATATGAAATACGTAAATTATTTAATTTTAATGCATATTCTATAGTACATAGTTATACTCAATCATGATTTAATGTGTTATATTGATGATTTAACCTTTCTGGAATAATAATTTTATTATTTAGGATAAACTATTGGGTAAATAATACGTAAAATCGCAACTAATCTAGGTGACACGTTTAAAGCCTATGGTACGTGGAACACACACGGTTATATTTATAAGGACACAATTGTAAAATTTGTGATTCTAATTAGTTCCTTCTATAATTTATGTTTTATAGATGACATATTACATGTTTTGAAATTGGTTATCATAATTTTATAAAGAAACTCTTCTATACACGGTTAGCGTTCTTCAGTGTATAGTTTCATACAGGGGGTATTTTTTTATGTATATGGTTAGGGTATTGCGTTCTTCAGTTCTTGCTCTGGCTCCGTTCTTCGTCTCCCTCAGCTCTCAAGAAAAGTAGAATATGATAAAAGTTGTTTTCAATATGTTTCTGGGGAGTATTTATATGCCCTAGGTCTCAAAATATAGGTCAAAACCGTGTAGGATCGAAAAATAGCCGAAATAATTAAAAAAAAATCGCGCTAAATCTGTGCTGTCACGCGGCCCGAGGCGCGACTACGCGCCCAGCCCGCATGCGGCGCCGAAATCTTGACAACTTTGCGCAGCGATTTTGTTTTGGCTCATTCTCTCTCGTTCGAACTCCGATTTACGATCTATTTATGCTCACGAACTTCTCTCGAGACAAACTACAACTTGTATTTAAGCCAATTCTTCCAAATTTTGCTTCATTATTTCTGAAAATTCGTTCAAACAACAAGGAAGTAACAAGTTCTTGACCATAAACCAATATAAGCTCAAATAAACCATCAAACACACAAAATCCAAATAACTAAACATCAAATATGACACACCAAGAGGTAAAAATGCATGTTTATCAGTCCACCTTTCCGTCCTTCATCTTGCCCTCCTCGTACCCTTGGTACCTCTCGTGGTGGATGCTGATTTTCGAGCATAATTCAGATCAACCTCTTGGTTAACGGTAGATAGCCTTGGCTGCAACACTCTCCCGTTAATCAGCTCCAAAATGCCCAGGATCCGATAGAACTCTTCTTCTGAGCGGTCCTACCTACTTAATCAGAATTCATTCCATCATGCCTATTTTGGCTCCACGAGGCCCTGTCCAAACAAGTGTCATCCCAGACACAAAAACAAATAAAAACACACACAAATGACTCGATCTAAAGTTAGACACAAAAAAGATAAAGAGCATAAAACTTGGGCTCGTCAATCTTCTTCTTGTCCAACCCACCTATAGTCTTGACGTATCTTTGTCATGTCCACCTCATGTAGCTTAGAAGATCCATCCAACGGCCGACACTGTTGTGCAACAAGTTCTTGCATTTTTCTCTACATTTATATTAACCAACACAATATAATAAGTTACATAATTTACAACATGTATAAAACAATCACTAAGTTATTTGATTTCACATACTCCAATAGCCTCGGATGATGCATTCCATGGAGGCCCAAGTTACGTTGCATATGTGGGCTGATTTAATAGAGTCTTTTATTTTGTTTTATCTTATAATTTTCGTGGGTTATGTTAGGGTGGCTGAAATTAGGCCTTACTTGAGTCAATTTTGAGTTTTATACCTTGTTTTGACTAAGGATATGTTTCCTTATTAGATTAGGAGTTATTTTCCATGTTTATTCTCCTAGTTTGGTTAGGTTTTCACATACCTTATTTGTAGTCTTTATGATGGACGAAAATTAGGGTGTCTTTTGCTTGTTAGTCAAGTTAGGTTTAGTCTTTACTTTGCCTATATATAAGGCTTTGTGTTGGACGAAAATTGGAGCATATTTTTATCAATAAACTTGTGAGTTTTATTTCTCTCTTGAGAATCCCGAATTCCTCTTGATTGTTCCAGGACGAATTCAATTTATCGACGTAACGGCGAGAACAACCAACCCTCGTCGGGTGTCATTCAGCGTCCCCGAGTTGCTGCGTCAACTGCACGTTGGGGTTTAGGGATCCGTTCGCCTAAATCATTCCGTGGGTTAGATTCAGAGGTTTTGGGATTTCCACCCTTTCCGTTCCAGTTCAGTCTTCCGCGTGCGTGTGTTCGATCGTATCATCTGGTATCAGTTTTCCAGGTTTCGTATGGGTCGAAATTATCCAGGGTTTTGTCTTTTCTGTTTGGGTCTTTACGTTCTTGAGAGAGTATGAGTGTGAGTTCAGCAACTCACGGCCATCCGACAGTTTTTGATGGTTGCAATCGAGATATGAAGTGTCGTACATGTCAGGGATTCGGACCCCATGAGAGCGAGCAGTGGGAGACTCTCTTTCACACGAGAGTTCTTGTCCACGACAAGTTGTGCAGTGTGATCATTGATGGAGAAAGTTGCACGAATGTGGCGAGTAGATACATGGTGGAGAAATCGGGGCTGACCGAGGTGCAACACCCCAAGCCGTATCGTTTGCAATGGCTGAATGAGACCGGCGTCGTCGAGGTTACCACGCAAGTGACAGTGCCTATTCGCCTTGGCAAGTATGAAGATGAGGTTTTGTGCGATGTTATTCCCATGCAGGCGACCCACATTTTGTTGGGTAGACCGTGGCAGGTCGATAGACGAGCTATTCATGATGAAGTCACCAATAAGTACTCATTCGCGTATAAGCAAAAGAAGTTGGCAATTGTTTCCCTTAGTCCTCAACAAATTTATGAGGATCACTTGCAACTGCAGCAACGACACAAGGAGGCGGATAAAGTGAAGTCTACGGAGCAGCCGGTGGAGAAAAAGGAGATGAAGGTTGCAGTGGAAGTTGTGGTGGCTATCAAGGATGAGGACTCACGTGAGGAAGTGCTTGAGAAGTCTACTTCATCCATTTTGGAAGCAAAGGCTTTGCCGCAAGCTATGGGTATTGAACAGGAGCAGCGATGTGATGATGCAAATAAGTTCGAGCTGACCTTGTTCACGCAACATCGGCTGCAATGGCAGACTCATATTGGCGACACCAAGCTGATGAAGTTGGTGAAGGGTCCGTTCCACATCGATCAATATGAAAGGGAAATCTTTGGTGAGGCAATGCCGATGCTAACTACATGGCTGTTCGGAAGAGAGAAGAGGCATGGAGGTATTTTCAACAACAATTTCGGCATGATCCAAGTTCAAGAAAATTCAGCGTTTGAGCCGACGCATATGGTTTTTGATCCCGGCAAGATGATTGATGGACAAGAGAGACCAGCTAGGGTTCATCAATTGTTTCTTGTAATAACCGAAGATCTGATTTTTGATCCCGGCATTGGCACTCACGACTTGGATTTGAGGACAAATCCCTTTCAAGAGGAGGGGAATGATGCATTCCATGGAGGCCCAAGTTACGTTGCATATGTGGGCTGATTTAATAGAGTCTTTTATTTTGTTTTATCTTATAATTTTCGTGGGTTATGTTAGGGTGGCTGAAATTAGGCCTTACTTGAGTCAATTTTGAGTTTTATACCTTGTTTTGACTAAGGATATGTTTCCTTATTAGATTAGGAGTTATTTTCCATGTTTATTCTCCTAGTTTGGTTAGGTTTTCACATACCTTATTTGTAGTCTTTATGATGGACGAAAATTAGGGTGTCTTTTGCTTGTTAGTCAAGTTAGGTTTAGTCTTTACTTTGCCTATATATAAGGCTTTGTGTTGGACGAAAATTGGAGCATATTTTTATCAATAAACTTGTGAGTTTTATTTCTCTCTTGAGAATCCCGAATTCCTCTTGATTGTTCCAGGACGAATTCAATTTATCGACGTAACGGCGAGAACAACCAACCCTCGTCGGGTGTCATTCAGCGTCCCCGAGTTGCTGCGTCAACTGCACGTTGGGGTTTAGGGATCCGTTCGCCTAAATCATTCCGTGGGTTAGATTCAGAGGTTTTGGGATTTCCACCCTTTCCGTTCCAGTTCAGTCTTCCGCGTGCGTGTGTTCGATCGTATCATCGGATCTCGGGTCAGTATATGATCCATCCTTGTTCACGTGGATGATGGAATAAGCATAAAAAAAAAAAAAAAAAAACATTGAGACGGATACTCTTGCATGCTTTGCCTTTATATTGAAAGTGATTCAACCATAAATTAAGTATATATGCAAACTTATTTGGACATTTTAACGACAAAATATAAAGTTACTTACCGATTCATCAACGCACTGAAGAACATATTTAGAGCCTTCTTTGTGCTTCATTGATCCTGTTCCAGGACCTTCAGGCTTAGACATTATGCACCCTTTTGTTTTCTCAGATTTCTGAACCACTACACCGCTCTCCCAGTAAGTAATCCAATCAGCCTACTCAATAACGTCAATATATGGGGGGCTTTCTTTTTATAGATCATTCATTTCCGCCTTGATCCCATACACGAAATCTCGATACTTACGGGTTGCGATGCCCATAAATAGCTTCTTTATCGCCTCTTTGATATCCTCATCCCATGTGAAATGCATCTGCATTGATTGAACCATAAATAAAAAAAATAGTAATGTGAATAACTTTAACGTGAATTCATCATTCACTGCATTCGACGTCAATTTTCAATTGAAGCCCCTTAAATTCCCCACTTTCTTGAAAATACAGATCCATGTTTTGGGAACATACTCATATAGGTAGATATGACTTCCATTTAATGTTTGATAATTATTTTGTGCTTGAATTGCGTTATCTTGTGAAATGTGGTGCTTGCTTGTATTTTGATGAATTTACTGAAATATTAAAATTGAATTACATAAAATCATCTGAATAAAAGTTTAAATTTATCTTGATATGAGTTTGTGAGTGCAAACGGAACGCAAATCAGAGTTCAAATAAGAAAGTTATGATCCAAAACAAGAAACTTGCACGCAGTAGTGCAAAAACGGAGCTTGGTGAGTTATCCACCTGATGAGTTTATTCACAACTCATCTAAATAACCGATAAATGAATAAGAAAATGAATTTAGACATGAGTATCAAAAGTAATGAGTATCAAAAGTAGATGAAATATTGAGATAACTTAGTTTTCTTATTGATTTTTCAGCTTGAAACCTTACAATGACTATGAAATCTTCTATTTATATTGGTAGGTTACAAAAAGGTATACATGTAAAATATTTTCTTCACGTACTCCGCATGTACCTTCTAACGTCCCTGTCATGATCTGCTTTTCGCCCTCGCTATAACTAATTCTGCAGCCTTTGTCGAGTTTGTAACATTCCGAACTCCAACTCTGTTGTCCCCTTCTTGGCTCAATTCTGTCGCCCTCTTCTTGGCTCAACTATTTAGTTCTCTTCTTGGCTCAACTATGCCGTCCTCTTCTTGGCTCAACTTTGCCTTTGCTTCCCATGGCTCAACTCTGGCGCCCTTTTCACGAGCTCAACTCTGATGTTTTTCAAAAATTACCTAGGCAATATCTTCTTTACTTTATTAGTATTAGATAATATTTTGAAACCAAATCTCTTCTATTTATGTACGAATAAGAGATTAAATTAATAAATCAGAGCTGATTGGCTAATACGGATTTTACTCCTCATCAGCTACTCCTCCCTGGTCGGCAACAAAGTGTCTCTTAAACCAGTTTTTTGCCATAAAGTACGCCAACTCTGACTGTTTGCTTCATTCTTCTCTTTTTCTCTCTTATTTTTCAAAGGTTTGGCAACTGCACTGATTTAGCATGGACCGCCGAACCCATGCCTCTACATGCATTATAAATCAAGAATGAAATCCTAGAATGAGTCAAATCGTGCTAATAAATCAAATTCAACTCTATCACAAGTTGAGTAGTGGTGGAAAATGGACTTGTAGTTTTGAGAATGGATGAAAACAGAATGGTTGCAATGAGTTAATAAACGCCCCAAAATTTAGAACTAGCTTATCTATCTTAGATTCATTGATGATAGTTTAAGCGCCAACACGGGGGAGAAATAAATGGCCATCTCTTGTCTTCAAATTCATCTACATCATTGGTGCGGATAACCATTGATTTATTGTTGAGTTATCCAAAGAATCATTTGCCTTTGAGTGATTCGAAGCTAGACCTGACAAGAAAGCCAAACTTGCCATTAGGTCATCAAAAGTTCACTCACCTTTAGGTGAGTGAAGCCAGACTTGTCATTGTGCTATCCAACAAATTACTCACCTTTGGGTGAGGCGAAGCCAGACTTTCCATAAGGCAATCCAAAAATTTCACTCACCTTTGGGTGAGGTGAAGCCAGACTTGCCATTGGGCAATCCAAAAATTTTACTCACCTTTGGGTAAGTATATGATTTTTCGATGTTTCGGGTGCACACCCTACTCCCCCTGGTAACATGTGAAGAAATTGAATTAACATGTTATTAACAGAGTTGAATTTCTAAAAATCATGCATCCATTTTATTAAGACATCATGGTCCCCAAACCTCATTAAAACCCGATGGGAAAAAGAGTGTTTGGTTTACATCATAGAATTACAATCAAGCATAAAACTTTTTCAGAGTGTTTATGTTCCACGGTCAATGAACCTATCCAACCGTCTCTTCCTCACTAGATATTCCAATTGATTTTTCAGATGTCCACAACGGCTGGTAGGGTGCCCATACACATTGTGGTACTTACAAAGCCAGTCATTGGGTCCGGCTTGGGGTGCTCCAGCCACATATGTAGTCGGGGCGTAGAACCAATCTTAATCTTTTATGATGTTGAAAATTTCCTCCTGATTTTTAATCAGAGGGGTGAACTCAGTATATCTGGCGACCTCGTGCTCTGTTTTCCGTTTATGTGGTGCCGCTACAGGTGGGGCGGCTCTATTCTCATTCATGGGCGGTGGGACACGAGGAGGTAATCCCTTGGGCCTAGGGATGACAATCGGGTACGACGGGTACGGATAGTGACTATCCATACCCATACCCACGAACTAAATGGATAGTGGTTGCTACCCACGAAACTATCTATGGATATCAAATGGTATCCAAACCCGCTACCCGTCGGGTATCCGCGAAACCCGCTATCCGACGGGTATCCGTCACCTACTATCCGCCGGATACCCCCTATCCGCCGGATACCCACTATCCGTTGGATACCCACGAAATAGAACTTAAATATAAATTTACAACAATTTTAATAGAAAAAAAAAATCAACACAAATAGCATAGTTCAAATCCACAAAGAACAATGTTTAAATTCAAATTCACAATAAACAATGTTTAAATTCATCAACTAAAATATAAAATCCAACAAAGAACAATGTCTATAATTGCTCGACGGTAGAAATAGAACCCTCTTCATTGAACTCTTCTTCTTCATCTTCAAGACAAATCCAAAAGCTTCCATTCTTTCCTTGACCTATGAAATAAGCAATTATTTACATTAGATATATGAAATAAAAGATTAATTATAATTATAAATTTACATACCTTCAAGTTGATTTCGTAGCCAATTTTGAGTACACATTAATGCTTCTAATAGCTTTGGTTTGAGACGACTGCGGTGCTCAATATTAGACTTTGGGCCTTATTGTTTGGGCCTATTTTAAAATATAAAATACTAGCCCATAATCTCAAAATATGTATTTAAAGCCCATATTTTATAGAATTTTTTGTGGATAATTGACGGGTAATTTTCGCGGGTAAACGAGTTTCGCGGGTATGGATAGTAAGTATCCAAACCCATACCCACGAACTAAATGGATAGTGAATTGTACCCACGAAACTATCCGTGGATATCAAATGGTATCCAAACCCACCCTAATGAGTTCGGGTTTTCGCGGATATCCACTACCCGCGGGTAGATTGCCATCCCTACTTGGGCCTTGAATGGTGTTCTGTCATAAGCCCGGTCATTTTGCTCTGTCTTGGTATCAGGATTCCTGGGTTTGTTTCTGTCAATATCGGCCTTTTGGGCTACCCTGGCGTCCTCCAGCTGGATGTATCCCGGTAACCGAAATATGATATCATCAAAATTTTGAGGGGGTACTATCTGTAACGCGTCAAAGAACGGGCCTGGTTTGATACCTCTGACAAACGCATATCCTTTAATTTGGGACTTAGCCCCGGGTACTTCGAGGGCAGCTATATTGAACCGTGATGCATAATCTCGCAGAGACTCGGTAGGCTCTTGAAGAATATCCATGAGTGACATAACCGTCTTTTAAGCTTTTCTAGAGCTAGCAAATTCCATGATGAAGAGCGTATACAAGTCTTCGAAGGAATGAAGAGTCCGGCCCCAATTTTCGGAACCATTGTTACCTTTCCGAAGTAGAAAAAAATTATCTTTAGAAATCTAATGAGATAATTAATCATTTGGTCACTAATTTTGTGTAACGTCACATTTTATAAAACATTGAAAGTTAAGATACTAAACATGAGCAAATTTCAATTTAATCTTGGCTGCTGCAAAAAAGAAAAAAGAAGAAAAAGAATAGTATATATGGTGCTTGTGCATGATTTCTAATTAATGTCGAAATAAATTTTGTGACCACAAAATCGTAGTACTAGGTATTGCGGTGTAATTATTACCGGGTTGAAATAATATTATATCTAACTAGATTGAATGAGATTGTAGACTAGCATTGCTATTATTTGAATTATTATTACGAGTTTAATCTATTATTCAAGCGCAATATTTGTCTTTCAATGCACCCAATTCAACGTGGAACGAGATGAGTGCCACAGGTTTATTCAAATACATAGAGACTTGTAAAGTTGTAAAATTCAGCAAAACTTTTAAAAAATTTGATGCTAACTTTTAATCAAATATATGGTCAGTGGCGAAATCAGACTTTCGGTACATGGGTTCAATTTTTTTAATAAATTTAATAATCAAATTAAATTTAAAATAAATACTATTATTAATATAATTATAATATCATTTATTTTTTATTTTTTTAAAAAAACCTTTCAAACTGAATTTCAAATTCATATAAAACAACTTCAATAAATTAGGCCGGATAAAACTTTACGAGACAAATTAACTTTTAATATCAAATTCAAAAAATGGATTTCTAAGAAATTAAGATCCAAGCATGATATGCATATATTAATTATGTCTTCACTTCATCAAGACATCAACTCTAAAACTTGCATGTCTATCATAGTGTAAAATAGTTCGGCTCCATAATTATGGAGATAAAATCATATTTTTTATTTTTTAATAATATATTTATAAAATTATGAAAATACCCTACTATTTTTTAAAATTTCAAGGGAGTCCAGTGACCCCACCCACCCCCTAGCTCCGCTCCTGGGTATGGTCTGCCAACAAACTCGGGTAAATATCTTTTTGAAGACGATTAAGGTTTGTGAACAGATAATTATGTTCATGATCATATACATAAAATAACTTACACAACGTAATCATTATCGTAAGAAAAAAGTAACCATTGATATCAAGAAATGTAATACTCCCTCCGTCCCTGAAATGGCTTCCTCTTTGGGGACGGCACGGGTTTTAATGAAAAGTTGTAAAGTGAATTGATAGTGGAGAAAAAGTGATATAATTATTATTGGAAGTTGTGAAAAGTGTTATAATTAGTATTGAGAGTGGTGAAAAGTGAAGAGTAAGAATAAATAAAGTATTATTAGTGGGGGGTAGGTGTCCAAAAATGGAAAGAAAGTAAGAGGAAGTTATTTGGGGGACGTCCCAAAATGAAAAAAAAGAGGAAATTATTTTAGGGACGGAGGGAGTATTTCAAAAATATTATTTTCTTCATATTGATTATTACTTTTTTTATTATAACAATAATTATCTTGAAATAAATAACAGGAAAAATTATTTGCCATATTAATTACTCCTTATTAGTTTTCATCATAACAATAATTATTTTGAAATAAAAAATAGAAAAAATAAAACAAATACTTAAAAGAAAGTAGAAAAAAATAGATAAAAAAGCATAAATAAACACTGGAAAAAAAAAAAGAGAAACAGAAACAAACACTGAAGAAAAAAACGAGAAACAGAAAAAATGCGTAGAAAAAAAAAAGACATGTAGTTAGTTTTGAACTTAGGTGAGTGTAACAAGAGAGTAATAGTTAGCTATTGCACAACCTCATTTTTGTATTTATTTAGGAAAACAATTGTTATATATTTTTTACAAAGGCGTGCCCAATTAACCTGCTGCTCTCGCCCGCGCCCCGACCCGTTTTTTCCATACACTTAGTCTCATAAGAGACCAATTTTAAATTCTAACATTTTGATTTGTCCCACATATCTTTCATTCATTTTGCTTAATGCACAATAAATCGTGCTTTTTTTAATCTTCTACTGTAAACATTCTGGTTATATAATCACAATTAATTGCCATGTGATTTGCATTTTTGACCGAAATTCGTCATTGTGGGAAATTTCAAAAAAAAAAAATGATATATTTTTTATTATGAAACAGGAATTATACGGCGGACTGAAAAACGATGTCATTCGAATTGGGTTATAGAAGGTTGGAATTTGTCATCGTGGAAAATTTTACATTTACATTTTGCCACATCATTTACATTTTTTGTCGGAATTTGTCATCGTGGAAAATTTTAATAAAAAGAGAAATTTATTGTGTATTATGAAACAAGAATGAAAGATATTTAATGTTAAAAATAAATACATCCTAAAACATTGTCAAAAAACATAAAAATTACATAACTATTTAATTTATTTTTCGACGAGTCTTCAATTCTTCAAAGTGTTTGATAACTTCGTCATCAGAAACTTGTAGAAACATATCTTTTTCAATAAAAATAACCAAACAATCATTTAAAACTTGATCTCCTATACTATTTTCCAACTTATTCTTGATGTAAGTCATTTTTAAAAACACTTTCCTCTTTATTTCAACACGCTTTGAAAAAAAAAACACGCTTTGGAATTGTTTCCCCCCCCCCCCCTTTTGATTTCCTGTAGAAAGTAAAACTCTGCATTCCAAATGTACTTTGCAACTTTTTTGTTTAAATAAGAAGGTAATGTATTGATTAAATGATGAGCTCGATGAAAAGAAAGAAAAAGAAAGAGATGATGAGCTTTTTTTTAGTTGGGCCAATAGAATTTAGGATTTTAAAAATTGGAATTTTCTTTTACTTTGGATTAAAAATTTTATTTGGGGGTGCAAACCTTAAATTTAAAATAATTTTTATACGAATATTAATATTATTAATTTTTTTTGGGATGCAACTGCACCCCCATGCACCACATTGAATCTGCCACTGGGTACAATTATATAACTATTTTGAACACTTCCTCGTAGGATTTAAATTATCCACATTTAGAGTTTAGATTCCCCACTTAAGGTTTAGATTCTCCATTTGGTGTATTGCACGAATGATACTTATGGCCATATTAGTATCATTGGTGACATATACCTGTGTACTGATATTATTTAGATGGGTATAATTATATGATAATTTTGAACACTTCCCGTAGGGTTTAAATTATTCATTATTCATTTAGGATTTAGATTCTTCATTTAGTGTGTTGTAGGAATGGTACTTATGGCCAAATTACTGCCATATACTCTCTTTATGTAGTGTTATACGAATGATACTTATGGCCATATTAGTGTCATATACTTATACTCCCCCTGTCCGCCAAGAGCATGTCACTTTCATGTATAATTTATACATGAAAGTGACATACTCTTGGTTGACGGATGAAGTATTTTTTTTTTCGGTTGACACATATGGCACTAATAATGCTATATGTGCCTAACCCGCGTGCAAATTCGAATCCGGTCTGTCCTAATTAAGGGCAAAATAGTCTTAACACGTAATAAATTGTCAGATTTTGTGTTTTTTCAATTAGTGGCCAACTATTGTGTTTCTTTCTTCAAAATGACTATTTCAAGAGCGCTCTCAATATTTTTTTTGTAAATAAGTAGATATAATGAGTGTTAAAGTTAAGAGTGTTTGTGGGGTATATTTTTTAAAATTGATTAGTCATTTTTTTTTGTGAACGAATGAAAATCACAAAATAGACATTTTCCGTGGATAAATGGAGTATTATATATTACTATGAAATAAGAATGAAAGATTGTAAAAACAAATCAAAATATTAAAATTTATTTTTAAAAATAAAAATTTATTATACTATAATTTTAGACGAAATCTAAAATTTCAAAATATCACGAGAAATTGAAATTCCCCTAGGTGGTGGGTAGGTCGGTTTAAAAGAATTATCCAAATTGAGGATCTAGGCATGGGCCGTTTTGTCATGAATATGAGCTCAGTTCTTAAAGATGAAGCCCATTTGAAGCCTATCCATACACGCACGTGATTCCTAATGAGTTTCTCGGAGAGCACGTGACATCCCAACGATTATCGATTTTTTCTCATCACACAAAAGTGTGCGTCAAATTTCAAGGTGATCCCAAAATATGCCGTAATATAAATAAACTCCCACAATATTTTCAACATTAGTATTTCATCCCCACATTTTCTATAATTCGTTGCGCTCACTGTCGTGCTCTGTCTCTCTCTCTATCTCTAGCTGTAAGAGAAACCCTAGTTTCACTGTTTCAGTAAGATTTGAGCTCGACCAATCAATTAGTGTTTTTTTCATCTCTTTTTATACTCTATATCGCGACTCACCTCTCAGAACTTCATATTTTCGTGAATTCAAGGTTCCTTCACCGAATACTGGTTTCTTGAGCATCTTGTTTTAGTTGATTTTGTGTTTCATTTGGTGTAATTTTGATCTCTGAGCTATGGATACTCGCAAAAGAGGCAGAGCTGAATTTGCTAACGGCGGTTTCAAGAAACCTAAGCCAGGTATTAGCGCTTGAATTTAGAATAATTATCTATTTTCTCTTCCCCTACCTGGATTTGCATGTGTATCTGCGGTTTTTAGTTTTTTAATTGCTTGGGAGAGCTGGAAATTCGTAATTTCCTGCGTGGTTGTGGAGGAAATATGTGAAAAAGAATTTTTAGATCTGTTTAGCTGTCAATGATTATTCAGTTAAGAACTCAATGGGATCTACCGGTCACATTATTTAAAATTTACACATTTAATGTGGAAGATTTTGCCGGTGTAATTGATATCATGAATTGTATTTATTATTTTCTGTATGTAGCTATAAATTTTGTTAATTCATGTTCAAGACACTTCTAAATTTTGTTTGCTCAAATGAAATACCAAAGCATTATCTGAATAATGTTAAGAAATCAACAACTGAGAATAAGTAATTAATGTCTTGCAACAGAAATGGACTCCTTATCAAGTGGTATAGGAAGCAAATCGAAGCCTTGCACGAAATTTTTCAGGTTCAAATCTCAACCTACCTAATGAATATTTGAAATTCTAACATCCACCAACAGGCTGTAATGCACTGTGATAAATGGTTGTAGTTGATGCCGAGGGTCTTTATTTAATACTGGAGATATTCATAATACTGAAGATGTTGAATAATCAATTTCTTTCTTGATACAGATTTTACCATTTAACAGTAATGATATCATCATCCAGATTTGATGCGGATGGATGAGTGAGATAACTACTTAACAGTGCTTTTCATCCATTTGCTCTTGGTGGACTGTTGCTTTTTTTTCTCAAATTTTAATTGCTAGTTTATGCGTCTGCCAATTTGATTTCTCTTTAGCTTTTTTTTTTTTGATAAGGAAAGTAAATATTATAGAACGAAAAGGCACCAGTAGTACCAAGAAGATTACAAAATCATCGGTGATTCATCATTCGACATCCACCTATGAATCCCAACTCCATCATTAACAAAACCAAAAATTCTACCCCAACTCCACACTCTAGCTTTGATTTCTCCAAACAAGTTTGCACTCTCCCATATTTTGTTCTCAAATCTACTCTCATTACGCATTTTCCAAATAAGCCAAGTAGTACAACACCAAAGAGCCATCAAGAGCTTCTTATTTCTTTTCCGGCCACTCAAACTAGTAAAGAACTGAAAGTGCGAGGACACGTCATATGGCTGCGCCATGCTAACTCCGAGCCATTGAAAGATTGCTTCCCATACCTTTGAGGTCTTTGGACAGTGGATCAACAAGTGGTTCGTGGATTCCTGCCGATGAAAACAGCCGATGAAAACAGGCGTTACATCCCACCTCGACTTCACACAACATCACATTTCTTCTCGAGAGATTGTCACACGTCGGAATTCTGTTCTTCAAAATTCTCCATGCAGTAAGCTTGACTTTGTTTGGAATAGGGATCTTCCACACCTTCGTACTCATATCAGTTTCCTCCACCGCCTCCGTAGTCTCGTTTGCTTGATCTTTAATAGCTTCATAAGCGGACTTGGTTGTAAAGCCTCTCCCGATGTCGCCACTCCATGTCCATCCGTCCTTGTTACCTGCACACAGATTAGTACCAGAAACAAGGCTAAGCAACTCCGAAACTCCTTCCCTCTCTCTCTCAAATAGCTCTCTTCTCCACCTTAAATCCCAACACCATCCAGTATCAGTCCATTCCCCAACTTCACAGATTGCAGCTTCTTTATTAGCACTCAACTGAAAAAGTCTAGGAAAAGTAAACTTCAACGGCTTTTGTCCAACCCACCACTGACTCCAGAATTTAAAGGTCTTCCCATCCCCCACCTTTGGCTTCAAATTTTGAACAAACCAAGAATTGCTCGCCCCTCCCGCCGCAGAAACGATCTTCGGCCACCACCCATCTCTAAATCTACCTTTCCCTGCGTTTTCCAGACCTGTCTCTCCCCACTCAACCTCACCATAAATGGACCTAACAATTTTAGCCCAAAGCATGTCCCTTCCAGTAAGGTACCGCCACAACCATTTAACGACAAGTGCCTGATTAAACCACTCAATATTTTTAAGCCCCAAGCCTCCTTCATCTTTTGAAGCACAAAGCACCTTCCATTTCACCCAAGCAATCGCACTTTTACTAGAACCCCCTCCCCACAAAAAATTGCCAAGTAAAGCATTTAGAGAACTCACAATTGATTTTGGTAAACAGGTAAAAGAGAGCTGGTAAATCGGTATAGATTGAAGCACAGCCTTCACCAAGGTCACTCGGCCCGCGAGAGAGAACTTCCCATTTTTCCACGAATCGATTTTCTTTCTCACCTTCTCAACCAAGTATTTCCAATCAGCAACCTTTTTGCCCTTGCTACCCACTTTAATACCGAGGTAATTGAAAGGTAAGGAGCCTACATCACAACCCAAAACAGCCGCCATCCTCTCGATCTTATCCTCCTCGACCCCAACTCCAAAGAGACAACATTTTTTGAAATTCACAGCAAGCCCTGACAGTAGTTGGAACACTCTGAGAATCCTTTTAACTGCCACTGCATTTCTTTCATCATCCTCCATCAAGAAGACCGTGTCATCGGCGTATTGGAGGTGCGAAATTGAAATGTAATCATTTCCTACCTTTACCGGCTTAATCAACTCCTTCTCAACAGCTCTCGTGATCAAAGAGTGGAGCCCCTCCGCTGCAATAAGAAAGAGAAATGGGGAAAGTGGATCCCCCTGCCGTAATCCTCTTTCTAAACACACCTCACCAGATGGAGATCCATTCACCAAAATATTCGTCGTCGCCGAGGAGATACAACCTCGGATCCATTTCCTCCATAATGGTTCAAAATCCATTCTTTCAAGCATTAAATCCAAGAAATCCCACTCGACGGAGTCATATGCTTTCGCGAAATCCACCTTGAAGATAATCCTCCCTTTTCTCTTCTTAGTAGCCTCCGCGATTGATTTCTCTTTAGCTAATGTGGTACTATTGCATCTTGTCACTCACCACAATTCTAGCAAATTAGAAATTCGGGAAGTGCCTTGATTCATGCGCTTAGTTGAGTTACTATTTTCATAAGTATGTTATTGGCATTCAATCTTCACGTATTCGGTTGCTGTTGGAAATTTTCGGTCATACCTGATTTCTGTTTGAGCTCTTGTTTTTATTTTATTGATTGAAATGTTTTGTAGGAGCTAGTCTTTTTGCTATAGGGTTCCTTTCTTTGGGTGAGGATAAATGGAAACATATGATCTGTAGAAATTAGAATTGGGAGTTTTCCGGCATCTATATACTGAAATTCTCAGAAACCTGGCTTGATTGTTAAGTTCTTTCAACTTTGTCGTGTGCTTTCAAGCCAACATATACTGTCATGAAGTGATGCTCTATACTAGGAGTTTCCCAGTATCTGTGGTTGAAGATATTAATGGTCTCCATTTGTCTTCTTAGTGAAATGGCAAGAAAATTTTCCAATGCATAGTATGGAAAATTTAATTAGTCTCCAATATATTCTTGTAACCTACATCCTGTAAGTTAATTGTGATTTATATATTTGATAAGTTTATTTAAAGGGAAATAAGGAAGAGAAGCACTTGAGAAGAAACCAAACTCAAGCGGGGCTTTCAAGACCTTATTTTTTGTGAAATACTTATATAGCCAGCTACTTTTGCGGTTTTGCCTTACAAGTCCCTCTCCAATGATTCTCTCTCATATGCGACATCTTATTGTTTAATTTCATCTATAAGAAGTAAACTTTGGCATTCGATATCTGCTTGATATATATGCATGCATTAGTATGTTAGTGGTAATCACAAAAAACGGCTAACAGTAACAGTTCAAGGGAGTTCTCCTATCTAATGAGTCAGAGAAAAGCTAAGGTCCAATATCCTTTTTTGTTTTCAGCATTGCTGGTTGTCCCTTTGGTGAGAACTGCCACTTCCTCCACCACGTTCCCGGCGGCTATAATGCTGTTGCCCAGATGATGAACCTAGCCCCTGCTCCCACCCCACGACCAGCGGGCGGTCCCCCGCCTGCCCACCAGAACGGTCATGGTTCTGCCCCGGCTGCTGTCAAAACCAAAGTATGCAACAAATACAAGACTGCAGAAGGTTGCAAATTCGGCAACAAATGCAACTTCGCCCACGGGGAATGGGAGCTCGGTAAGCCCATCATGCCATCCCACGACAATCCCCGTGCGACCGGACCTATGCCCCCAGGCAGGTTCAGTGCCCGGCCGGAGCCACCTGTACCTGGACCTGCAGCTAGTTTTGGCGCAACGGCCACGGCCAAGATCAGCGTAGATGCTTCCCTTGCCGGCGCTGTCATTGGGAAAGGAGGAGTGAACTCGAAGCAGATATGCAGGCAAACAGGCACCAAACTATCCATTAGAGACCATGAAACAAATCCCAATCTCAGAAACATCGAGCTCGAGGGCACATTCGAGCAGATCCAGCAAGCGAGTGCGATGGTGAGGGAGCTGATCGTCAGCATTGGTTCAGGAGGCGGGTCAGGCGGACCGGGGAGAGCATTCGGGGGCGGGGGTGGAGGCGCGGCCTCCACCGGGGGTGGGGGCAACTTCAAGACAAAGCTTTGCGAGAACTTCGGGAAAGGGTCGTGCACCTTCGGGGATAGGTGTCATTTCGCACATGGTGCAGCTGAGCTAAGGAAAACAGGATAGGATCCATCATTTTGTTGTGTGTGGTCTGTGTTTTCTTGAATTTTTTACCTGTGCAGAGTAATACAACTCATGAATTGAATCTTGTAGCAGCTACGTAGGTGATGATATTTTAAGATTAAGACAGTGTAGCATCAGTCGCAGGTCTTCCTTTTTTCTTTTTTCTATTTTTGTTTTTGCTTTAACATTAAGATTTCTTACATCTTATGCTCAATTTCTTTTCCATTTGTCGTGAGTCTCTATCCCGTTAGTTGCTTGTAAGTTGTGACATCATTTTTATATGTTTTCAGTCAATTATAGTTTTTACATGAATTTCGTAGTTTCTTTTAAGGGTTAATTGTATGTAATATCACGAAATTTATTTTTCTCACGATCTTTAAAAATTCCATTTTTTATCAAATACTTCGACATTTATTCAATTTCTCCACGATTTTTTTTTACCCTCGAATCGGAATCGACTTGGCGTTGATGTGGCTCGTCGGCACACGCCATTCCGATAAATTAAACGATGCGTTTCAGTTTAAACATTAAAATTAGGGGTGGATTAAAATGCCGAAAAATTAGTTCACCGCACTTACCGCATTGAAAAAATGTCGAAAATATCGAATTTTTGGTATACCATAAATTACGGTACGGTATTGTACCGTAGCGAAATTCTTTGGTACGACAACGGTATCAATTTTTCTCATACCGCTGTATAACGATATATACCAATACCGCGGTATACACTGTAAAATCGGTATATATTGTTGTTTCGGTATATACCACAATACCAGTATATATCAAAATAATCGGTATACCGTACTGATTGAAATAAATTACATATATATACACACACATATAATTTTAGATTTCTTGGAAGGTTATTTATATTTGTTTAATGAAATTTTGGCATGGACAAATACACGATATATCGTAATATTTTGGTAAATTTAAGCATCAAATGATATACAAATAATTTCGATACACCGTAAAGTACGATATACCGACTTTCAATACGATATACCGCAATATCGATACGACATCAGCATGAGAAAAGTTCATACCGAAATTTTCAGTATGTCGTCGGTATACCGAAGGGTTCGGTACGACAACGGTATGAAAATTTTTATCCCGCAATTAGCGAAGCAAGGGCGCCAATAATCAGCGCATTGGCTTGGAAGACCGGAAACACGAAGCTATCGTGGCCAGCAATCGGCGCCAATGGTTTGAAAGACCTAGACACAAAGACTTCCACACTGGTTTGGAGAGGAACCCTTCGACAGTCGACAGAGGTGGTGGAAAGAAAAACAATCGTTTTTTTCTAGCGCCAAAAGTGATATTTGATTTCCTTTTGCCCTATAAAAATGAGAAATTAAAAGAAATTAGGTCTTTTTTTTTTATTGTGATTTAATATTATATGTGTAATTTAAAATTCATATATATTTCACGTCAGTGTTACGTGTAAAATTAAAATCGTGGGAAAATTGAACAAATATCAAAGTATTTGATAAAAAATGTAATTTTTAAAAATCGTGGGAAAAATGGATTTCGGGCAAATTTCGTGATATTATATGCAATTAACCCTTCTTTTAATTTATCAAAATCTATATAATATATAAAAGAAGAGTTTTCTCTCTTTTCCCATTAATTTTTTTTTTCTATTTCTTTTTTGGGTTATTGGCACTTAAATATACCAACTTTGGGGGTAAATGAACTTTGAAAGGTGTAAAAAAATTCATGAATTTTAATGTTGTAGCAATTTTATTACAAATTCAATATTAGATATTCGAACTTTATAAAAACTAGTGTACCACCCGCACTATGCGCGATGATTGTGATTTTAAACTCACACACATAAATTGTGTATATACTTTATAATAATTACTACTCTCGTTCCAATTTGATATACCACATTGTTTTCTTGACATTAGCGTGCGTGACTTTTTCTCTCTCCATGCATGCGTGCGTGACTTTTGAGAAAGAAAGGAGGCGTGAGTGACTGGCGTGCGATGTCCGCCGCCGGAGGAGCCAAAAAGGGGATCTGCACGCAGCCGCGCTAGCCGCCGCCCGAGGCGCCCCGCCCCTCCTCCTCCGGCATCACACCACGGCACGTCGGCAGCAGCCTTCGCCAGCTGCACTTGACGTGCTCTGTGAGCATTCTCCCTTTGAGATCTCTGGTTCCTTCAGCTGCGCCACCCCGCCGCTCGCCGTCGCGCCTCTCCCCGTTCGCAGGCACCCGACCAGACACCGAGAGCACGCCACGACTCCAGGCATCCAGTTGCCGAACCACCGGCGCTCAATGTTCTGCTGCTTACACGAGTTTTTGACGGTCTGACCTCGATCCGGTCGGCGGCGCTGATAGCACGCCGCGCCTGCCGATCCAGACTCCCCACCGCGAGGGCTCTTTTCCGGCCGGCCGCGATCTGCACGCAGCCGCCGCCACCGCTGCTCGCCTCCGTCGCCGCTGTCCTAAAATGCCGTTCTCCTGCCGGTGATGGATTCGAGTTCGCCGGAAATCCATCGTGACAAGGGGGGCCTCAATCTTCCTCCGGTCTCTTCTAATTTTGACAGGTCTCGATCTAAGTCCCCTGCCAATGTTCCGTCTCAGCACCCGCCTCTCGTAAAGCAGGGTTATTCTTCTGGCGCAGTGGCTGTTGGGCAGCGCTCGTCGGGTTTTTCACCGGCGCAGAGTTTGATCGGTGATCCTAACAAGGCCATCCCTGGTTTGATACAGCCGCTGCCGTCTGTTGTTACTTCAGTAGCGCAGGTGTCGGGTTCTGCTCCGGCTGTTTCTTTCGCTGCCAAAGTAGCTGATAAAGTCCAACACAAATCCCTTAAGAAGCCGGATGTTGCAGCGTATGGCCTCCGAGGCCTTCAAATACAGCGAGAAGGAGAGGTTGTCACCCTCTCAGTGCCCAAATCGGAATATCAAACAAAGTTGGAAGAGTTTCAATTTGCACTAATCGGTAGACTTATCCAACGTAAAGGGGACAAGCCACGCACGTTCGCCGACCTCTCTCATGAACTTCGAACCATATGGCAGTGCGCCGACTGTCAACTGGTGCCCATGGCTAAGGGATTCTTCGTTGTTAAATTTTTGACGATGGAAGCGAAAAAGAAAGCTAAGGGGAGTTCTTTTCTCCAACTGTCAATCGGCCACGTACGCTTCCGTGAATGGACTAGGTATTTCGATCCGTATAAGGAAGTGTCGTCTCTGGCTCAGGTATGGGTTCGGATATATTATCTCCCTGTGGAGTTATGGACTCCGGTGATTATTGCTGGTATAGGTCGTGTGCTTGGTCATCCTATGCGAATTGATAATGCCTCCGCAACTGGTCATGTAGGACACTTTGCGCGGGTTTTGGTGGAACTTGACATGGCTTTGCCTATTCTCAACTCGATGTACATTGATGACGGCGATAGATCGTTCTACATTGAGTTTGGTTTTGAATCTATGCCTCTTTTTTGCTCGCGTTGTAAACTTACAGGTCATTCAACGGATAAATGCCGGAGAGCTGATAGGGTCACGAGCAAGCAAAAAATCACTGAGCCTCCTGCTGTGGTTGTGAAGAATCTTGATAAGGGAGAGGGTCCGACTCCTGCATGGCAGCCCAAAGTTGATATTCTTAAACCTCTATCAGGTCCTGATCTTCTAGACGCGGCTACAGTACCTTTTAAGAAAAATGATCTCCCTCTGGCGGGGATGCTAACCGATATCAAGCGCTAGATGAGGATGAGGAAGAGGAAGTGGAGGAGACTATCATTGCGGATTCCAATTATGAAGCAGAGCCTTTACATGAGGAAGAAAATGATGGGTCGCCTCACACGGACAAGGCTAGTGATAAGGAGGGCACGAATGTAGAGGGAACTTTGGAGTTGGATTCTGGAACGAATAGTGGAGCTGTGGTAGAGCAACAACTGGTAGTTGGGGCAGAAGATTCAGCGAGCCAGCGGGTTAATTCGCCGATTAAGGAAGTTGATTTTGATAATAAATCCATTTCTTCTACGGATGACATGGCGAGTCGTATTATTAGGTTAGAGGAGCAAGTTAATTAGGGGATGCAGTTGCTCTCGGAGCAGAAGCGCGGACGTGGTCGTCCAAAGGGCTCGGTAAAGGGACGAGAGCCTATACATGCAATTCCGGAAGGTTGTATTAAAAGTCGTCTCAGGAATGCGGAAGAAATGGGTAACAAGCCGAGGGAGTTTGTGGTTGACGTCACCAATAGGCCTAGTATGATTGCAATGAATAATGTCGTCCATAGGCGTTGGTCGGATGATTTGGATAATGATCCTGACTTTCCTTTTTGAGTTGTTCTCCTTCGCTTTTTAAGTTTTGTGCCCTTAGTCTGCATCTTGTGCTTTCAAGGGATGTTTTTTCTTTTTCACTTTATAATAAACCTCAATTTAATAATACCACATTGTTTTCTTCCTCAAATGAAAAATTTGTACATAATTAACACTCTCACTCAACTCATTATTTACATTAAATGTCATTGTGGCCCACAAATATTTATCTATCTTTTTATTTAAAAAATAATATCTTCATTATCTTTTCTACTTTTTTCGTGAGCGAAGGGAGTAATGAAATGTGAAAATTTTAGAAATATAAATGCATTGCATATATACTTTTTTGGAGCATTATGTTTAATCTTGGCAAACTTTTCTATCATGAGTGTCAAACCTGCGATTGCGTTGGGCTTGACCCTTCCTTTCGCCTTCTTTTTTTTGCCCTATTTGCCTCGCTCATTTGGACAAAAATCACTTTTTGTTATTTAAAGTGTCATTCACAGGCATTAAAATTATCATTACAAATGTATCATTATTATTTATACAAAATATTATTTGCATATAATCATTTGCATTTAAGAAAAGTATTAGTTTTTGTTACTAAAAATGTCATTTGCATGCATTAAAGTATTATTTATTTTTTATCTACAATTTATCATTTATTTTTGTAAAAAATCGCACAGGGTTCGTCGCACAATATATATGAAACACTTTATAATTAATAATTTAATATAATAATATTAAAATTTAAATTTAATATTTATAGATTTAAAATAATAATAAACAACAAAATACAAACATATAGATTTAAAATAATAATAAACAAATTCAATCGTGTATGATTCTCCATATTTCCTATAACTTTTCATTCAGTTACAAAAATTCTATTAGCGAATACTGAATTGAATTTTTTTACATTTGAAAATTAAAATTAAAATTTAAAAAACTTACAACAATGAGTTTTTAGATTTTTGTAATATAAATAGCTTACGTATAACTTTCTATATTTCGTTATCAATTTTACTCACATTCAACATTCTTTGAAAAACTAACTATTGGATAATTAATCACTATCTTCCCTGTTTGGAAAAGTTAAATGTTTGTAATTATTTTTACTAACATACTAACTTATAGTGATTTCAATATTAGTTTATTTAAACAAATTATTAATGAATTCAATAAAAATGTATGAAGTATTATCAAGATTTAATAATTAATTACTTGGCTGATAGTCCAAGAAAGTACATGTATACAATTTTTTTATAGACAATTTGAAGAATAATTTAATATTCAATAATTAGATGAGAGTTTGAGAAAGTCCACGTAAATAATAGAACTATAGAAGTATTCAATTGAATAGATAAAATTATTGAATTAGTGTTTCTTAAAATTAATTATTATAATATGCTAACATTTTATGATAATTATATAGTGTACTATTAATAACTTTTTAATAATAAAATAAATATAAATATATAATATGATCAATTAAAAAAATTAGAATTTGAAAAAAAATTGAAATACAATTTATAGCTTCAAACAAAATATCATCACTCAAAAAAATTAAGTTATTTAAAACAATAGTAAATGATCAATAGTAAATGAATAGTAAATTTTGTATTTACTATTAATCCGTAAGAATATTAAATATTCAGCTTAATTGCATCATTAATTCATGTAGCAGTTTTTTTTGTTAATCAAATGGTGTCCACGTTTTTTGGTTGTGGATAATATATTTTTCACTTCAATTCCAATTATATCCTTGCAATTGAATGAAATTACATTTACTTTGCGCTTTATATATATAAAGATCTTACGATTTACGGGTTTAGAGATGTCTTATACGATATCTCTAAAGATCATGTCATATACAATGTCATTTTTTAAAACGTCCGATGAATACACGTCAATATTTCAACTTGCCACGCCAACTTTAATTTGAACAAAAATTGGATTTGTGACATCGTATAGGACATCTCTAAAAGATATCGTATAAGACATCTCTAAACCTGTAAATCGTAAGATTTTTATGGAGTTCGAATATTTAATATTTGAATTTGTGATAAAATTGCTACAACGTTAAAGTTCATGTATTTTTTTTACACCTTTTAAAGTTCATGTGCGAAATCAAACTACCCCCAAAATTGGTGTATTTAGGCGCTAATAACCCTTCTTTTAATTCTTTTCTAAATATCGTCGTAATTGATTTATGAAAAAAAATATTCAATATGCATCTTAAATTTAAATCGTAACAAGATCTTTAATATACTATAAAAAATCATCAAAAATGAATTTAAAACGAATAGGTTACTAAAATTTTAAAATATTTTACTTTCTTTCTCTTTGTTAAAATTTTACAACTTTTTTATTTGTGTATGTATATAAAAAATATTTATTTATTATTAAGTGGAATACTCTATAATAATAATGTGTATATTTATTTTCATTATCAAATAATTTAAAATTATTTAATGACTATAAATTACTATATTTTATACATAGTTGAAAATTATTTTTTTAAATTTAGAATTTTATTGAGTAATTGATATTTTATTTTTAAACTATATTTTTGCATGTATTTATATTTTGATTATGTTTAATATATATATATATATATATATATATATATTTAAAACATTATTTAATTTCGATTTTGCCGTGCATCGCACGAATTGGTGTTCTAGTCTTTATAAAATATCAATTTTTATACTTGATATTTTAGAAATATTTTGTATTTTCCCGTGCTAAATTGGAAACATGCTATACCAAAAGCTTATGTGTAAATTTTCCTTAAACAAAAAAAAAAAAAAACGTGTTTCTTTTTGTATTTTTTTTCCGGTATGCTATGTCAGTAATTTGACGCCTTCTTTATTGGTAGACTTGAAAATATTTTTAAAATTATTTTGTAAAAGTCAGGATAAATTTGAAAAAATTATAAAAGGTTAAGATAGAAACTATAATTAATCCTAATATCAGGTTTCATAAGAGATCATGTTTAAAAGTCGGTTTTAGTCCAACATCCAAAACTTAAATGTGGGATTTCGAGTTTCGGACGAGATAATACTCAAAGTCTAGAGTTCAAAAGTCAAATTTGATCTTTCGACCTCTAAATGATAATAATCTTACAAGGTTCATAAATTTAATTTTAAATTATTTCTTATCCGTCAATAGAATAAATATGTGCAAAATTAATAAATCTTGTTTTATATAATGAACAACAAATGTGACATGTCAATCCTCTATTATATTTTTCGTTAAATTTTTACATATAATTTTTCTTTTTACTTTTTTAAAATCTTCAATCTCTCATCGATCCTTTTCAAATTTATGTATAAAGTATTTTTATTGTTCCGTCCAAAATTAATATTTAATTGGTGAAAGTGATTGAAATTAACATCATTTGAAAGACACTGCCAACTTAATTTGGTTAAAACAATTTAATAAAAAAATTATATGAAGACGGTTTCATATATTATATGACCATAAAAATAATGTAAAATGATTATAAATCACGACGTAAAACAATTTTAATAAGTGGCGCATGTGCCACATTAAGTGGCTCATTTTTCTTCTCGTTCATTAGATTGACTGAGCTATGTTGGGCTAGTCCAAAGATCTACCACTTAAGATTGGAGTTGGGCCTTCATAAATTAAATTTAATTATTCATCACATAATATTAATTTATTTTATAATATTAATTCATTTAATTACAAAATTAATGTTGAACTATCGCTCTATCTCAATAATGAATCATGGCTAATAAATTCAACTTAAAAATAGTCAATGTTTTATGATATCACACATAAATTAAATATCTTACAATTCTTAATTAATTAGATGATCATCAATTAAATACTACTCAATTCCTTATTATCAATACCGTAATAAATTCCACCAGCATGATTCAGTATGATAAACTTTATGAGCTTATTGAGGGAATGTCATCATTTTTAATGGACACAATTTTCCAATACAGTTAACTGAACATTACACACGAACTATCATCACCCAAGATACGAAGCATATTGAGTTTCTATAAAAACTCTTACTTATGGTAAGTCAAAGTAATGTACATGATGTGTAAACTCATAACACATCAAGGTAAATGGTAAATAAAAGAGAAAATAGAGCTAAAACCTGAGTATCAAACACAACAGAAAAATGAGAGAACTCTATTTGTATTAATTTTCCGGTTGAAGATAGAATGTGTCCACGAAATGCCTACAATTCCTCTATTTATATGAACTAGTGTATAACCCGTCGAAATTCGACGGGATTTTAAATTATAATTTAAATTATTTATATTATTTTTATATAATATAATTAATTTTTAATTAATTTAATTTGATGTAATAGAATTTACATTATACTAATCTTAATTATATTCGTCAATTAAATGTTAACTTTTTTGGAATAGTAAAAATATCCATTTATATAAATTTTGTACATTTTTAATATATTGATGGATAAGAATTAATTTAAGATCTCATTTTTAATCTAAGCATCATCTCATCTCATGATCATCAAGAACTCAAAAGACGATATCTGACTTTTGAGCATTATCTCGTCTAGACCCTAAAATTCTATGCTTGACTTAATGCGTCAATCGTTTGAACATCACTATCTGATGCTTTAAATATCATAATTCACTTCTAAATATCATTTTCATTATGAGCTTGAAATACCAGGGCTGACTTGTGAGATTATAACTAACTTCTAAACATCATCTTGTATAGAGCTTAAAAAATCACCATTTGTGCATCATCTTATTTAGAGCTTAAATTATCATAACTAAGTTTCAAGCATCATTTCGTTTGGAGTTTGAAAGATTAAAACCGATTCGTGAGAATCATCTTGTTTGAAGTTTGAAAGACTATAACTAAGTTCTGAGAATCATCTCGTCTAAGGCTTGAGAAAATTGATGTGATATTCAAATTATATCATATCAATTTATTTAGTATTTCAATTGGTAAATTTTCATAAAAAAAATCAATGTGTAATAAAAAAAAATTATGCAAAATATCTTATTTCATAACCAAATTAAAATGAAGAAATAATTTATTTAATCACAAGTGTTTATTTTTTAAAATTTTAAATATTTTTTTATTCAACTAAATAAATTTGATCAACTTTTATTGCAATTTAAATTGTATTAATCTCAATCACTTCACCAATTGTTAGGTCCGGGGGGTCTCGAATAGGTGTATGGGGGGGGGGGGGGGGGAATACACCTATAGGCTATTTTTGGCTATCTACCAACCTCAATCAGAGGGATCTCAGTCAGAGATAGAAAAGAAACTTTACATGCAAACCAGACACCTGTTTAACCGAAATTAGTTTTGACCAACAGGGTTGACGACTGATACTGAAAGCTCTTCAGTAAAGAGTTATCAGTTAAGTCACTAGAACTTAACTGATCCACGTAAGGGCTTCAGTCGTGTTTGCAAAGATGAAGATGATATCTCTCTTCCTTACTATCAGAGGATAGTGAGTCAGATTGATATCATACGCAGCGGAAATTAAACTTAGTTTCGAATAGCCTCGGTGGAGCAGATAGTAGGATTAGAGTTTCTCTTGCTGTTAGTCAGTGTTCAGTTTTATCAATTGAAATAGCTCAGTTATGAATATAAAACTGAAAGCTGTAAATAACACAGAGACTTTTACGTGGTTCGGAAAAGCTCTTTCCTACATCCACGGCTGGTTGATCAGACCAACAATCCACTCCGCAAGTGCTTGCCTGGTGCACTGCAAACCGTAAACTGAAGATAAACTCTCTTCAGCACCTACACACCTCGCGTAGGGTTTCCCCACCTACACACCTCGCGTAGGATTTCAGCACCTACACAACTCGCGTAGGATTTCCCTGCTAAGCACACCTCATGCTCAGACTTCCCTTTCAGAGTTCAGAGTACCTTCCTGAACTCCGAGTCACTCAAACACTCTTATGTGGGAGAGGTTTAAACGAGTGCCAACTATACTTACAAAGAACAAGTTCTTTGAAGCAAGTTTGACCTTTGGCTTCTGGGTACACAGAATATATGCCTAGGGTCTAAGAGAATGTATGTAATCAGCAGTGACTGATTTTGGCTTTGGAATTCTCTTCTTCGATTCAAGCTTTGAGCGGTTAAGCTTTAGGCTGAGTAGCTATTTCGGCAGAGCTTCAGCTTATGTCGTTGAATCGGTGAAGATTGAAGTGATCCTCGAGCGCTATTTGTAGGAGAACTCTTGAATAGATCCGTTGGCGTAAATCATCCTCAAGATTTCTTCCGTTGGAGAGCAATTCGAATTTGGGCTGAGGCTTCAATCTTCGAGGTTCCTTGTCTGTGTGGAAACGGCTCTCTTTGAAGGACAGGAGATGTGACATCTCTGAAAAGTAGCCACCAGATAGGAATGACCTCTGCAGAGATAAGATATTGAGATATCTCTGCATTTAATGCGGCTGTACTTTGAGCGTACGTGGCTTCCTCTGAACGTTGGAAGATCAGTCCTAGGAGGAATGTTCAACTGATACTTGACTTTAGTATCAGTCTATGACGCGCATTAAATAATCAGTCTTCAACTGATTATTCAACTGACACTTCAGTTGGTAACTCCAGTCTTCAGTCTTCAGTCTTCAGTCTTCGACACCGCAACTAAACTAGAAACGAACTCTAACACTTGAGTTCAAAACGATTCTAGTCTATTACATTTAAGTCCTATGAATTTTGGTATCATCAAAACAAGGGTTAGTATATTCCACAAGGTTCCCAACACCAATTAAATGTGGATTTTTGGTTTGAAGAGTAAGAACATCCTTTTATATAGATTTTATTTTGGTGAAATCTCATAAAAAATAAATGTTTGATGAGAAGATTTAGATAAATAAGAATGAATAAATATGAAAATGTTCAGAGAATTAGGATAAATAAAAATGCAAAAAATATGGTGATGCCACATAGGAGTATTCCATTTTCCTATTAGATATGTGATGATTTTAATACTTATTCTCGTCCTAAACCCATATAATAATATCAACTAATTTGTTTAAATTTATAAGATATGTATATAAACAAATAAAATATCAAACAATAATTAGTTAATAATCTCGATAAAATTTCAAACAATAAGAACCTATTTATATAAAATATATTTAAATATATTTTTATTATTTTTTCAAAGTTAAGTATTTTTTATTTAAATTTTTAAATGGTAAAGTTTAATAATCATTTTATTTAAATTGTGAATTATGAGATTTAATATAGATTCAATATATATGAGCATGTGTTGGATAAATTCGAGAATGATAATTTATTTGAAATTATTTTTCATGACCAAATTTAATTGAAGAATCTATTTATTTTAAATGCATTTGAAAAGTATCCTTTTATTTATGTTTTTTTTCATGGTGACGTTCAATAAAGATCAATGCGCAGTGATAAAATATCAATGTGGGAACAATGATAATTGATATTCTAATATATGAATGAAGATTAAGCCTTTTATTTTGATATACCATTATGAGATTAATGTGGAAATGCATATTTATTTCAAATTATTTTACATGAAAAATTAAATTGAAAATTTTATTTATTACACATATATCTTAGTATAAATTCAATATATATGAGAATGTTTAAGATCAATTCGGGAAGGATAATTTATGTGAAATTATTTTTCCTGAGTAAATTAAATACAAGAATCTATTTGTTTTAAATGCATCTCAAAAGTATTCTTTTATTTATGTTTTTTTTCATGGCGAAGTTCAATAAAGATCAATGTGAAAATGATAAAATATCAATGCGGGAACGATGATAAGCTAATATATGAATGAAGATTAAACATTTTATTTAGATATATCATTATGAGATTAATGTGGAAATGAAGATTTATTTCAAATTATTTTATACGACCTAAATAAATTGAAGAATTTATTTATTTTATATATGACTTGGTATCATTTTCTTTATTTTATATGATCAAATTAAATTGAATAAATTATTTATTTAAAATACATGTAAGTATTATTTTATTTATTTTATATGACCAAATTCAATTGAAGAACATATTTATTTCAAAAACATCTATACTTTTATTTAGGTTTGCTAATATCGAAATCTAATTACAATTTCTTTAGACCTTGAAATTATGAAGTTTAACATAAATATAAATTTAATGTGAAATACTATTGCAACTATAAAAAAATCTGGTAATCTATTTTTACATGATCAAATTATTTTACATGATCAAAATTAAATTGAAGAAATTATTTATTTCGTATATATCTTAGTATCACTTTCTTTATTTATATGACCAAATTAAATTGAATAACTTATTTATATAAAATACATTTAAATATTATTTTTTATACGACCAAATTCATTTGAATAAGCTATTTATTTCGAGAATATCTATACTTTTATTTAGGTTTCCAAATATTGAAATCTAATTATAATTTTCTTAGACTCGAATTATGAAGTTTAGTATAAATCTAATATGAAAAACTATTGTAACTATAAAAAAAATATGGAATACTATTTATTTGAAATACATATCATAAGTATTTCTTTATCAAGGTTTTTCCATAATTAAATTTTATAGAATATCAATGTGAGAAAGATAGATGGACTAATGTATTCATGGAGATTGACCCTTTTATTAAGTTATGATTGATGAAGTTTAGTATAAATTCAACGTGGGATAGATGAAAACAAATGTATAACTGTCATATGATGTAGAATTGGGAGTGGAATTTATACTAAACTTCATCAATCATAACGTTAATAAAAGGGTCAATCTCCATGAATACATTAGCCCATCTATCTTTCCCACAAGTGCCACATAAGATAGAGAATAGTGGAGAGCTCTCTAATATGAAGATAATTGATATAGTACATAGATAAATAACAAAATATAAAAATCAAATTTAATGTACATATTTGGATATTATATATACAATTGATTAAACCCATTTTGAATTTATAAATCCATACCCATATTCGTTTGAAAATTAATAAAGAATTATCTAATATACATTTTGATTGAGGACCAATTTATAGTAATACCCACTACTACTCATACTTATTTAAGTTATTGAAATATATAGATAATTAAATATAATTTGTTACCTTAACTGATCATCCGTCTCAACAAAAACTCGAAAGATGAAAGACTAATATATGAATGAAGATTATGCCTTTTATTTAGATATATCTTTATGAGATTAGTGGGGGAGTGAAGTTTATTTCAAATTATTTTATTTGATCAAAATTAAATCGAAGAAATTATTTATTTTGTATATATCTTAGTATCATTTTCTTTATTTATATGACCAAATTAAATTGAATAACTTATTTATTTAAAATACATTTAAGTATTATTTTTTTATACGACCAAATTCATTTGAATAACCTATTTATTTCGAGAATATCTATACTTTTATTTAGGTTTCCAAATATTGAAATCTAATTATAATTTTTTTAGACTCGAATTATGAAGTTTAGTATAAATCTAATATGAAAAACTATTGCAACTATTAAAAAAAATATGGAATACTATTTATTTAAAATACATATCATAAGTATTTCTTTATCAAGGTTTTCCCATAATTAAATTTTATAGAATATCAATGTGAGAAAGATAGATGGGCTAATGTATTCATGGAGATTGACCCTTTTATTAAGGTTATGATTGATGAAGTTTAATATAAATTCAATGTGGGATAGATGAAAACAAATGTATAAATGTCATATAGTGTAGAATTGGGAGTGAAACAAATATAAATTGTGTGAGTGCCACATAGGATAAAGAACAGTGGAGACCCCTCAATATGTAAATAATTGATATAGTACATAGATAAATAACAAAATATAAAAAATCAAATTTAAGGTACATATTTGGATATTATACAATTGATTAAACTCATTTTAAATTTATAAATCCACACCTGTATTACCCATGTTATTATGAGATTATTTGGAAATGATGATTTATTTCAAATTAATTTGAAGAACTTATTTATTTAATATATATCTTAGTATCGTTTTCTTTATTTAATATGACCAAATTAAATTGAATAACCTATTTATTTAAAAAAAAAATTCAAGTATCATTTTATTTATTTTATATATCCAAATTCAATTGAATGTGGAAAACTATTGCAATTAAAAAATATATATATATGAAAAATTATGTGCTTGAAATAACATAATTTAAGTATTTCTTTATCTAAATCTTCAGTGATTAAGTTCAATAGAATATTAATGTGAGAATGATGAAAAGCTAAAATATGAATGAAAATTAAGCTTTTTATTTAGGTTATGAGTTTAATGTGAAAATGAGGATTATTTCAAATTATATACGTGATCAAATTAAATTGAAGAACTTATTTATTTAATATATATCTTACTATCATTTTCTTTATTTTATATGACCAAATTAAATTAAATTACTTATTTATTTAAAATATACCTAACGATCATTTTATTTATTTTAACCAAGTTTAGTTTAAGAACCTATTTATTTCAGAAACATCTATACTTTTATTTAGGTTTGCAAATATTGAAATTTAATTTCGACTTTTTATATTTTGAATTATGAAGTTTATTATAAATTTAATGTCAACTCCGTATTTTGTCTTCCGCTGTTGCATTAGCTCTTATTTGTCTTATGTTTCTCTATCTTAAGACCTTTATGTTAAATTCTGAATTATGTTTCTTATCGAGTGTAGACTCTCAACTTCTAGCTCTATGTTATTTAACGTTGGTTATCAGAAGCATGAAACCAAACTTGTGATCCTGAAGTTTAGAATGTTGTTGATTGATTAGTATCACTTGATTTCTATCTTTCTTCATTCAAAGGGCGTTGCCCAACCTTTTATCCTATTATCTGAATTTCACAAGATTCTTCCCTTGTTTATTTCTATGATTTTAGTCGCACCTCGATTATAGTTTATTGAGGTAGATAAAGGGGTGTTGGGGGGTGGTTTTGGTGGGGTAGCCTTAGATATTTAAGATATTAACCCGTTAGTCGTTAAATATCCCGTTTCGTCTCGTTTTAACGACTAATTACCCACATTCTTCGTTACTCACACTCTTAACTCCTACTCACTTTCATTACACTCGTAATTCTATATAAATATAGAAAACGCAAGCTCGTTCTCGAAATTCTGATAAACGAGCTCGGTTCGTTTATCAAGAAATCCCGATTTACTATTCACTCATCGTCCAAAAATAAAAACTTTCATTATTGGACTCGTATCGAAAAACTAAGAATATTTCTCGACGACGTGCACGTAAGATTTTGAAAGTCGACAAAAAGACGAAATAGCAGTATTTTACTATTCATCGTCAAAAAGTCAAAAATTTCAAAAACGTCTTAACGGATGTGGAAAACTATTTATTTGAAATACATATTACAAGTATTTCTTTATCTATATTTTCCAATGATTAAATATAATATCAATGTGGAAAAAATAGATGGCCTAATGTCTACATGAAGATTGAGCCTTTTTATATAGATTATGAATTGATGAAGTTTAGGATAATTTCAATGTGGGATGGATGAAGAAAAGATGTAAAAATGCCATATAATATAGAATTGAGAATGATCAAAATACTCATTTGTGGGAGTGCCACATAGGATAGAGAATGAATGAGAGGTCTTCAATATGTATTGTATTTAATAATAGATAGATAACTCCTCTATTTATATGAATAAATTACACAAGGGGTAATGTAAAATCTCTTCTTCTTCACGTACTCCGCATGTACTCCTAACTTCCCCATCGTAATCAACTCTTTTTATCTAAAATCTCTCTTCTTTTTATCTAAAATCTCTTCCCCATCGTAATCAACTCTTTTTATCTAAAATCTTACTCCGCATGTACTCCTAACTTCCCCATCGTAATCAATGATTTTGCAACTCCCCGCTACAACTGATTCTGCAGCCCTCACTACAAAAAAACGTACGATTACCGACGGCATTTTGCCGTCGGTAATAAGGCACGGCCGCCGGTGATAAAGGTTACCGACGGCGTTATCGGCGGCAAATCGCCGTCGCTAACCGGCTCGTCGATAACGTCATTACCGACGGCGATCGGCCGCCGCCGGCAATTAACGGCGGCTTTGCCGCCGGCATTTCCGCCGTTAAATACCGCCGTTGAACGGCGGAGAGTTGCTGGAAAATTACCGACGGCAAATGCCGTCGGTAATTAGCGGCGGCGATATCACCGTCGATAATTTCCACCGGACGGTGGTGGCGCACACGCCGGAGTTGTTCAAGGTATTACCAAGGGCAAAATGCCGTCGATAATTACCGACGGCATTTGCCCTCGGTAATATTTTTTAATTTATTTTTTTTATTTTATTTATTTATTTATTTATTTATTTATTTTATTGTATATCCATAATTTATTTCGATATTTATACAGTATTGCATAATTTAGACGAACTTCCTAGTCGGTCATCCATCTTAGTTGTGCTTGACCATCTTAGTTGTGCTCTAAGTCAAGCACGCTTAACCTTGAAGTTCTTTTCGAATGATCACTAGTACAGAACACTCGTATTATTGATATATATAGTATCTATTAATTCATTTAAAGTCTACTTCAATATACAATATCATATATATTCATAACCTTAAAATATGTCGAGATGATATACAAAAAATGTTGTTAATTACGGTTTGAGCTCGTTTCCGTTCTTATTTTTATGTCGGAAAAATATTTATTAATTAATTTATTATTAATTTTCAATTTTTTTTTATCAATCTAGTTTATACACCATTCATAACCTTAGTAAATATTACCGTCGGTAATTTTGGCCGGACGGCGGTGGTGCTATCGCCGGATGTCACCGGCGGTGGTGATTAGCGGCGGCAACGCCGTCGGTAATAAATAATTTGTATTTAAATTAACATATATTTAAATTAGCGACGACACAACCGCCGCTAATTAGCGGCGGTTGTTTTGCCGTCGGTAATGCGCCGGTAATAGGCAAAAGGAGGGTCGCCGTTTTTGCCGCCGCCGTGCCGTCGGTAATTGCCGGCTGCGGCTTCACCGTCGCTAATTTTGGCCGCTATTTTCGCGTTTTTTTGTAGTGCTTTATCTCCACCGTAACTGATTTTGCAACTCTCTGCTACAATCAACTCTTTTTATCTCCATTGTAACTGATTTTGCAACTCCCCGCTACAACTGATTCTGCAGCCTTTATCTCCACCATAACTGATTTTGCAACTCTCCGCTACAACTGATAAGCCTAGAGCCAATCCTTAGTAACCACCCTTGAGATCGTTGACAACGTCATAGGGGATCGGAGTTACAGTCTCTAATGTTGCACCTCCCACCATGAATCCAGGTTTTGGCCCTTCTGGCTGACGCTTCGTGCTTATGATTTTACCCTGCGCCTTCGCTTCAGCTTTCAACTGATCGTTCTTCTTTATCCTCAGCATCACCTCTTCATGGCATCGTGATTGCTGAACATGTTCAATGTGAACATGAATTCTCTTCCTTATAATTCTGTTGCCCACCTGAAATCATGCATTACAATCAAGAGAAGGGTCAAATAAGAAGGGAAACACCAGAGGGAAATCAACAGTCTACAGCAAAAGCAAGCTTTAAACAAGCTAAAAACACTACAAAACTTGTTCTGATCTTATTTAAAAGACACTATGAATTCATTGAGAGACTAGCTATAGATTCTTTCAAGCAATAGCTACAGTACTCACAATTTCATGTGATCACCCAAAAAAACATCATAGCAATTTTATTTTATAACGACTATAAGAAAACAAGCAGTGTCTCAGACATCCAAGGAAGGATAAAAGCAGCAGAAGCTCTCAAGCCTGGCGAAGGCGAAAGCTCTTAGGCGGCCACTGCGAATGTTTTGAGAAACAGCCTTAAAATTTGTCATCATAGACACCATCAGTGATCCCAAAACAATAATAGCTCCATCAAAATGAAGCAATTCATTAAACAGTACAAAATTTCATCTAATAATAGCTATAACTTCTTGCCAAAAATACATACACAGAATACAATCTCAAGTGATCACTCAAAAACCTCATACAAAGAAACAGTCCAAGGTAGCATTTTTTAATCACTTTTGGAAATTGAGCATTCACATATTCGGTTACACAATACAATAAATTTGCATTAAAATAACTTGAAAATCGAGGTCTCAAATATCCAAGGAAGAATAAAAGCATCAGAAGCGCGAACGGCAAAAGCTTACAGGCAGCTACTGCAAATGTTTTGAGAAACAGCTTTGGAATTTGGAATGGTCATCGCATGCACCAAAATTAAACCCAAATGGAAATAAATAAATAAAAATATACATGTACATATATATATATAAAAGAAGCTGTCCCATCATTAAACCATACGAATTTGAAAGGCAAAAACAAAACAAAACAAAACAAAGCAAAAATATCATAGCAATTTTATTTTATACGAGTATAAGAAAACAACAAGCGGTGTCTCAGACATCCAAGGAAGGATAAAAGCAGCAGAAGCTCTCAAGCCTGGCGAAGGCGAAAGCTCTTAGGCGGCCACTGCGAATGTTTTGAGAAACAGCCTTAGAATTTGTCATCACAGACACCATCAGTGATCAATAAAACAATAATAACTCCATCAAAATGAAGCAATTCATTAACCAGTTCAAAATTTCATCCAATAATAGCTATAACTTATTGCCAAAAATACATGCACGGAATACAATCTCAAGTGATCATTCAAAAACCTCACACAAAGAAACACATTCAAGATAGCTTTTTTTAATCACTTTCGGAAATTAATCATCCACACATTCAGTAACACAATACAATAAATAAAAAAATTTACACAAAAAAAAGAACTTGAAAATCGGGGTCTCAGACATCCAAGGAAGAATAAAAGCATCAGAAGCTCTCAAGCCCGGCGAAAGGCGAAAGCTTTCAGGCGGCTACTGCGAATGTTTTGAGAAACAGCCTTAGAATTTGTCATCACAGATACCCAAATTAAACCCAAATAGGATATATATATATAAATCTGTCCCATCATTAAACAATACGAAATTTTAAAGACAAAAACAAAACAAAACAAAAAACAACACCATTTGAATACGCGAAGGAAAATACTTCAACAAAACTAGTCCAGCATTAAGGATTTGATGGATACCTGCTTGTTGACTTCAACGCCGACGGCGCGCTTGGTGACGTTCCAGACCCGACCCGTTCGACCATGGTAGAACTTGTGAGGCATGCCTTTGTGGATCGACCCGTTAACCTTGACATCCACATAGTCTCCAGTTTTGTAGGTGCGGAGGTAGGTGGAGAGATGGGTCGGACCCTTCTTTCTGAAAGGCCGCGAGAACGTATCTCTGGTCCGCGACCTCAGTCCGTGCCCAGCCGGCATTGTTCTGATAGGTTGAGCTGAATGTGAGTGTAGGGTTTTGGGGAAAGATGATGAATCATATATATTGGGAAAATAATTAGGGTTTTAAGGTTTTCTCAGGGGAATGGGCCGCTCATGGCTGGGAATTGGGCTTCTTCGGCCTACTAATCTATATTAATATTATTGAAACAATGGTGTCAAATGGCCATTGAAGATGCAAACACAATATTTGGCTACCAATTGAAAAAATACAAATTATGGCCATTAATTAGTAGGGGTGGGAAGATAGGGTTCGGGTATAGGGTACCCTATTACCCGACCCGAAAAAATCGGGTATCAGGTACCTTATACCCGATAAATTCAGGTTCGGGCTCGGGATCGGGTAATTAGGGTGATAAAAAATCGGGTATCGGGTATACCCGAAATACCCGATTTTTTATTAAATATTTAATTAAATTTAATTAATTCTTTTCATTTTCAAATTGAGTCAAACCCTACCCCACGCCACTCTCAACTCCCTCTGTGCTCTGTCCAGCCCCGCCTCCCAACTCCCTATGTTCCTTAACTTCCTTTCCGCCTCCCAACTCTCGCCCGCCTCCCAACTCCCAGCGGCGCCGGCCTCCGTCGTCCCACCCGCCACGATCCAGCGGCGCCGACCTCTCGCGACCCTCGCCCAGTCGTCCCCACTCCCAGGTCCGAGTCCCGCCCACCTCCCAACTCCCTGTGTTCCCTCGCAGTCGTCGTCCCAGCAGCTGCGCCGCCTCCGAGCTCCCAGCAGACGCGCCGTCAGCCGTCCCCAGGTATGGCTTTCCTTCTTCTTCTTCTTCTTCTTCTTCCTTTTTCACAGTTTGACTTGAAAGATGAAATTTTGACCGGGTAATTTAGGGTACCCGAATACCCGAGTCGGGTATTAGGGTACCCGATTTTTTTTCGGGTTCGGGATCAGGTATAGGATTTTGGTCTTATTCGGGATCGGGTACCCGATTTTTTCGGGTAGGGTACCCGATCCCGACCCGATTTCCAGCCCTATTAATTAGGCAATATGCATAATATACCCTAAGTCAAAAAAATTTATTTTTTTATTTTTTTAATTCTCTGCGCCCTATCTACCCCTTGACCCCACTCCCCCACCCACCCCCCACCCCCAAGCCATAAACAAATTTTTTTTACTCCCCTGCTCCCAGACCCCCCGACCCCACCCAACCCCCCCCCCACCCACCACCCACCCCCAAGCCAAAAAAAAATTACTTCCCCTGTCTTGTCTACCCCCAGACCCCCGACCCCACCCACCCCCAAGCCAAAAAAAAAAAAAATTACTTCCTCTGCCTTGTCTACCCCTAGACCCCACCCATCCCCAAGCCAAAAAAAAAATTACTTCCCCTGCCTTGTCTACCCCCAGACCCCTGACCCCACCTACCCCCCCCACCCATCCCCAAGCTAAAAAAAAAAAAACTTTTTTTACTCCCCCTGCCCTGTCTACCCCCAGACCCCCGACCCCACCAACCTCCCCACCCCACCCCTCCCCCACCCACCCACCCCCAAGCCAAAAAAAAAAAATTACTCCCCCTGCCCTGTCTACCCCCCAGACCCCCGACAAGGCAGGGGAAGTAAAAAAAAAATTTGGCTTGAGGGTGGGTGGATGGGGTTTAGGGGGGGGGGGGTAGACAAGGCAAGGGAAGTAAAAAAAAAATTGGCTTTGGGGTGGGGGGTGGGTGGGTGGGGTCGGGGGTCTGGGGGGTAGACAAGGCAGGGGAAGTAAAAAAGAATTTTTTTTTGGGCTTGGGGGTGGGGGGGTGGGGTGGGGTCGGGGGGTCTGGGGGCGGGGGAGTAAAAATAAATTGTTTTGGCTTGGGGGTGGGTGGTGGGTGGGGGGATGGGGTCAAGGGGTAGATAGGACGCAGAGAATTAAAAAAATAAAAAATAATTTTTTTTGACTTAGGGGTATATTAGGCATTAATTAATGACATAATTTGTGTTTTTTCAATTAGTGGCCAAATATTGTGTTTGCATCTTCAATGTGGCCACCATTGTTTCATTATTATATGGGTCTGGGATCAGAACAAGTATTAAAATGATCACATGTATAATAGAAAAACAGATGAGATGATGCTTAGATGACGTATGAGGTTTTACAGAGTTCAAATGAGATGATGTTTATATGACACATGAGGTCTTAAATTAATTCTTATCCGTCAATATAAAAATTTGTACAAGATTACTATATATTGTCTATATACAATTGAATGTAGCACATCAATCCTTCCATCAAATTTACATACTTTTTCTTTTGATTTTTCTAAAATCTCCAATCCCACATTATTCTTTTTAAAAACTTCATTAAACAAAAACTTATATACTAACACAAATTTAATTGATGAATATGATTGAAATTAATATAACGTAAACTCTATTACATCAAATTAAACTAATTAAAAATAATTTATACTATAAAGTTAATTATATTATATAAATTAATTTAAATCACAATTTAAAGTAATTTTCGATGTTGGACGGGTTAAAGTAACTATGTAGATTGCTATAGCATTTTGATTTTCGATAAGACTTGCTACATTGAAATTATTAGGTCATGAATTTCAAATTTTTGGCGGATCTAGCAGTGATGTTGGAGGATCTGAAGATGATTTTTGACCTTACTAGGATTGAATGTTTTGTTAATTTAATATTATTGTATTTTTATTTCTTGTAATTTTATGTTCATGATATTTTTGTGTTGTTGTAATTTTATTATTATTGTAATTTTATATTATTATATTTTTATGATGTTGCAATTTTAAAATTTTATATAATGTCTTTTATAAATTAAACACAAAAATTTAAACATATTAATAATAAAAAAAATAGAAAAACGTATTCTTCATATAAAACAAGATAAAAAATAAGGAGTATTTTATATGAATAACAAAAAGAAATAAAAACAAGAAAATAAAAAGAAAGACAAAAGAAAAGCAAAAAAAAATATATCCAAACTTATCGTGATGAATAGTAGCTCGACAAATGAAGCGTGCAACTGTTCACAAATCACAAACTGCAAATTTTTATTTTTTGAAAAATTAGCAATATTAAATAATGAAATTTAAAGACGGCGCCACAGAGGACTCGAACCCAAGACCTTTTACCTTAGACATTAACCCCTTATCACTTGGCCAATACACGCACACTAAAACTGCAAATGTTGGCGTAAAGTAATTGTCACTAGAGAGAGCCATCAGAGCTGTCAAAATGGACCCGGCCCGATGGGCCGGCCTGGTCCGCCCGGAATTAGGGCTGAGCTGGGCTCTAAAAATTGAGGCCCATAAAAAATCGGGCCTAAAAAGCCCGCCCATAGAGCCCGCCGGGTTGATTGGGCTTTCGGGCTAAAACCCGAAATCAATTAATTAATATTTAAATTATATATTTTAAAAGACAAATTATAAAATTAAAATCTAAGAATTAACTAAACCTAATCTATAAATCAGTAAATGCGTATAAAAAAATAAGATTTATTTCATGGAGTAAATTTGTATACAAGCACACTCGTCAGGTTAACAATCTTAATAAAACAATTGTCAACATCTATCTCGGTTCAAATTAAAACATGAAAATATTATTATAAGGTGGCATAACTTCTGCTAAACTATACACACACATTATATATAATATTGTCTACGATACAACAGACTCCAAAAATAAGATTTTGCAAAATAAGATTGATTTAATTTGTTCTGTATGACTTTAAATGTATAAATTGTAAATCAGTAAATATGTATACAAAAAAGTAAATTCGTAGAATTATTCTTTTTAATTTATTTCATTTTTTATTATTTTTGTAATAAAAAATAAGATTTTCGGAAGAAAAAAAAATGGGCGGGTTTGGCCCGACCGCCCGATAGCCCGATAGGGGCTGGGCTGGGCCTAGCATTTGGTAGCCCGATATGATTTTGGGCCAGCCCGACCCAGCCCGATAAAGTCGAAAGCCCGGTGGGTTCGGACCGGGCTAGCCCGACCCAACCCGTTTGACACCTCAACTTGAGAGTAGTGCGTTCAAGGCTCCACCGTGGCACCTAATCAAGCTTCTCATCCTTCATGACTTGGACTCCTTGGAGGCAACTCCTTAAGGCTCCACCGCGGCATCTAATTTATTCTCAAGGTTTGGACACCTCGGGAAAGCATTCTCACAACTTGACCTCTTCACAGGCTTTACCGTGGTCTTGAGTTCGATTTTCATGACCTGGGTGCCTCATGAGTGCCACCGTGACACTTGATCGATTGAGGCTTTCGACTCTACACTTTGAGAGAGACTCTCGCATTTCCTCAGTTTTGGTGTGTCCATGTGCCTATAAGCCTAACTTCAATCTTGGGCCCTTAAATTCCTTTTTAGGTTAAATCCTAAAAATGTAGATAAGAATGTTGGACACTTAGACTAAAATCGGAATTAATTGATTTATGTAGGATTCACTGCTCATCAGTACAGACACTTGCATACACTTAGAAAATCTATCGGAATTTAGACTAATAAGTTCGCTAGTCCTTAGTTTTCCTTTGAGATAAGAGGAAAGAGAATATGCCTCTTTGCGGTCCTTTTAATACGTATTAGTATAAAAAAATAGCCAAGACAAGCTAATTAACTATTTATACTACAACTTAAAGCAGTAACTCGTTCGCAAACACTTTAACAGTGAAAATTGTTTATATCTCATGAGACATCGCTCATATGATCTTTAATGATCTACAACACACCATATGATCTATTATTGAGACAATGGAACATTAATAAATGCAATTATGTAATTACTTCATGTAGGAAAAAAAATAGCGAAAATCTTACAGAATATTGTATACAAGCATTAAAGACTTATTTTCAATAGACATTTCTTCGTTTCTCCCACTTATACTTTAAGTGAACTTTAAATGTACAATGTGAATGATTTTTTAGTAGTATCATTCAATCATCATTTTCTTCCACTTATAATAAAGGTGTTTTTAATATAGTAGGGGGCTCTGCGGAGCAGACACTTCAACATGTATGTCAAATAACAAAACTTCGTTTGTGATAGGCGAAACCTATCATCTATTAGAAAATCGTTTGTGATAGATGATAGGCGAAACCTATCATCTATAATTGTTGATATGTCCTTGATTGATCTTCGGCAATTTAATTGAACAAAATCAAAATCAAATTTAATTTTGACACCCTTATAATAAATATGAAACCGAAAATATATAATGTTATATTAATTCTCATATTTGATAATTAATGAAGAAGATAAAACTAAAAATGGTATTAATTCATTAAATTAATTAATTACATTATTAGATTTAAAATAACTCTAACACACCCATCTTAAGCCGATGAAGAATTAGATATATGTTTCCAAACACCCATGGTCCTCCATCAAACACTCTTTGAAGATCCACGACATGGAAGAATTGAAAGATATACCTCCCAAGTCCAATGTCCTTCATGAACATTGCTTTTCCAGGCCGCCAGATATTGGCCATCAGACTGCGCATAAAGTTGAAATTTATGCCTTGATCAGTAAGAAATCGACCCACCAAACATAGATCAATTGTAACATTAGATTCATTAACAATGTCACATCATCGAGAACAAGTTCATCATCCTCTGAAGCTAGATTAAGGCCCGCCATATGATTCTCCATAGACAAGCACCCCTAGCAGATCCACAAAAACAACCGGAAGGGACAAAGGTTTCAACAGAAAAAAAAGAACAAAGACTCTCAACTACAAAGAGAAAGAACAAAGGCTCTCAACTACGGAGAGAAAAAGAATTACCCAAACATTATACTTGAATTACTATATTTTAAAATAACATGACATTAGTATTAAATAGAGTACTTAGCAACTTATATTTCTATATATCCTCTTCTCAGCAAAAAGAAATGCTTTATTCGTCCATTAAAATTATATATATATATATATATATATATATATATATATGGCTAATTCTCGTAAAATTCAAAAGCTTTTCGAAATTTCGCCATATTATCACCAATTTAAAAATCGGCGTAGAAATACATGAATCGATAAATTATTCTTAATGTTCCCAAAATTAAAAATTCCGGTGAGATGACATGGCAAACACCTATGACATGATCAATTACATGTCAATCAGCTATGACATGTCATTATTTTATTATTTTAATAATCTTATTTATTTATAATTAATTTAAAAGAAAATCACCTACCCTACCCCAAACACCCTGAACCCCCCCTTCCAAACCCCTCACACACAGTCGCCGACACAGAAGTGCGGCGTCCCTCTCTTCTTCCCCGGCGAAGAGCGCCACCGGCGATCCCCTTCCTCCTTTTTGCCCCTCGTTCTCTGCTCACTTTTCAACTGGAAGGACACGCACACCCATACCCCTCTCCCATCTCCCTTTGTTCTTCCACCCTCACAACAGTCACCGCCGCCTCTGACCAGCGAGGACGAACGTGTCCCCTTCCTTTCACCTCTCAACCACTACCATTATCATCCCCTTCAACCTAGGGCACGATTTCGGAGGCTGCGATTTAGGTGGCCTAGGGCGCGATTTCGGAAACCGCGATTTGGGGCCTAGGACACGAGCTGCGGTGAGCGGGCCAGTTCTGGGAGGAGCAACGACTGCGGCGGCGGTAGGGGTGTTCTGGTTTAGCAGGGAGGCTTGCCGCTGACGACTCAGACGAGAGAGGCGGATTTCACTTGAAAAAAAAGAAAGGTCGGGATCTGTGAGTGTGTGTGCTGTTGTCAGTTGAGAATAGGGGGAGATGGGCGGCGCCACCTCTCGAGATACGGGCGGATATGAGAAAGGGAGACAGTGAGAGTCCAGTGCTCAGCAGCGGCGGTGGTCTGGTGGCTGGAAGTCTAGAGCTCGGCGGCGGTGGTGGTCTGGTCCAAAGCTCGCCCCATTTTTTTTTATTGTAGTTGGAAATCAAAACGATGTCGTTTAGTTGGTCGGCCGACATCGCCACGCTAGACATTCCAGTGTCCATGTCAACTTCAAATTGGGGCGATTTTTTAATTTTGGGAACATTAAGAACAAATTCTTGATTCATGTATTCATACGCCGATTTTTGAATTGGTGAGAATATCGCGAAATTTCCAAAGGCTTTTGAATTTTATGGCAATTAACCTATATATATATATATATATGTGTGTGTGTGTGTGTGTGTGTGTTTGTGTGTGTGTATATCTCAGCAAAAAAAATGCTCTATTTGCATCGTCTTCTACATATGTATACTTTCTATTTTTAGACATTATTCTATATATAATTTAGATAATTTTACTTTTATAATTTACACTTATTTATTCATAAATAATTTAATATTATTTTTAATGTGAAATTCTTTTTTCATTATTAAGATACTTAAATATTTGGGTGAGAATTTAAACTACCCACTTTGATAATATATCTATCAAAACTATTCAATCATATAATCTATCTATTAAAACTACCAAAAGCACAATTGATGTTTATAAGTTTGCATTGATTTTTGTAAAAGTTCTTACATTTTTCTTACACAAGTACAATTGTGTAAGATAGGTAGTTAAAAAATGTACAAAATCTAAGAAATGTTCATTTATTGTAAAGTCACGTCACTTTGTAACCCTAATATGCCCTAAGTTTGAAAAAATGAGGACACGTTTATGTGTTATAAAACATTATTACGAAGGCTAAAAAATTCACATTTATGTATATTATGAAATAAATAAAAAATTCTAAAGCTAATGGATCAACTAGCCTAGATAAACCCTAGCCGCTCACACTAGCCACCAAGAAAAAACACCGGCGGCTAGTGTGAGCGGCTAGGGTTTATCCAAGACTAGTTGATCCATTAGCTTCAGAATTTTTTTTATTTCATAATACACACAATCTTGAATTTTTTAGCCTTCGTAATAATTTTTTTATAACATAAACGTGCCCTAATTTTTTCAAAATTTTCAAACTTACATTATATATTAAAAGTAATGCTAAACAGCCACATTGTAGCCACCCATAATTTACCTAAATAGAAAATAATTTAATTTATTTAGCTTATTTTTTAAAATAAAACTAAGATTTAATTATTTTATCACATTCTCTACATTGTACTCCCTCCGTCCATGATTCAGTGCCCTGTTTGGCCTTTAAAAAGTGTCCACAATTGAATGTCCTGTTTTGCTTTTTGTACCCTTTTACTCTCCTACTTTTTCTATATTTACTACCCTTTGCCACTAATGGACCCACCTTCAAACACCTTTTTCACTTTTATATTCTATATTTACTACACTTTATCACTTTATCACTTTAGTCAACTTTTTTTTTTTTTTTTTGATCGGGCAAAGTCATGTTAGATGTTAGTAATTAGTTCTCCATCCACTCCAAGAACCACCTTATCTCTCCATTCACCAAAATCCACCTTATATCTCCAATCTCCAAATTCGCTCCCAAGAGGGATCGAACCCGGGTCACTTCACTTAAGTGAGGACCCGGTGGCCAGTGGGCTAAGCCCCCTGGTTATCACTTTAGTCAACTACCTTTATCACTTTAGTCAACTACCCTTATATTTCACCACAACACCTTTTTCAGCTTTCTTAAGCTCCGTGCCCACACCCAAATGGGGCACTGAATTGTGGACGGAGGGAGTATGAGATTTGTTGAGTTTTATAAATACCCTTTGATTGATTCTTTAATTATAATTTTGCCACAAACTGTGTTTTCATATAATAAATAGATTTTGAGTTTCAAATTACTGTCACAAAATATGAGCACAAATCAAATTTTATGATTATTGTAATTTATGATTTAAAGTTAAGAAAAATATTAAATCAAAAATAGAAATAAAAATCAGATTATGAAATTTAAAATTTTTAATTAAAAATAATTCAAAATAATTAATTATATAGATAAGAATTTAACTTCAAATCTACAAACATACTTAAATAACTAAACACAAATTCCTTAAATCACGTATCGAAAAGAAATGCTTCAAGTTCGACGGGACCGAGGAAGTATCAAACTTCCCTGCAACTAGGGATGTCAAAAAAGCCCGAAACCGACGGGTCGACCTGAATAGACCGATAAAAAAGGTGGGTTAGGGCTGAAAATTTTTAGCCCGAAAAAAAATTAGCCCGAATGGCCCGAACCGAAAATAGCCCGAGCCCAATAGGGTTGGCCCGATTAACCGAACACATTCTTAATAATTAATTTTTAAACTTTAATACGTTATTTTTTAATTCGATATATAACATTTTGATGCTTGTAGAATATGTTTTGATTTTTTCCAACGGTTAATAACAAACATCTATAATATAAAAGTCAAATAAAGATAGTCATTTATGTTAAATCTATATACAATTTTTTATCATAAACGAAATTAAAGTTAGATATTATGTAAACTTATGTTGAAAAAATATTAAATTTTGTATCTAAAAATAAAGCGAAATGTCATGATTTAAAAAATACGACATATTTTTATTACAAGAATATGATTATCTATAAAAAAAATAAACATATAAAAAAATCGTAAAACTTGCGGGCCCGAACGGGCTAGCCCGAAACCGAGTCGGTTAGGGTTATGGTCAAAAAATTTTAACCCGAAAAATAAAAAAACCAACTAGTCCGAACAGAAAATAACCCGAAACCGAATTGACTGGCCCGATTAACATCCCTACATGCAACTATTTAGGGGACAGCATGAACTTAATTTGATGGGCGGCATGGGCCTATATTGGTCTAATCTCGCTGACTAGAGTCCTTTGCTAAAAAGATTAGGCCCATTTAATTGTGCACGTGACTCTGGTGGGTCTCTCCAAGAGCACGTGATATCCCAACATCCAGTCATCCACCGATTTTTATTTCATCATCACATAAAAGTTTTTAATTCCAAGCAGACCCCAAAAATATGCCATGATAGAAATAAAGGTCCCCCAATCTTATCAATATTAATGTTGCGAGCCCGCTTTTCCCATAATTATAACTATCGATTATCGACAACATAGTGGCCGCTATCTCCCTCGCTTCCCCCTCTCTCTAGCTGCGAGAAAAACCCTAGTTTCGGAGTAGGATTAGGGTTCGACCAATTAATTGGTGTTTTTCTTTCTTTTCTACTCTTTCTTGTAGCTTAGCTTCTACAATTTCCTTTACCCGCGAGTTTTTAGATTCCTTTTTCTCGATTAAGTCTTTTGGGAGCTCCGTTTTTGGATCTGTGAGCTATGGATACTCGCAAAAGAGGCAGAGCTGAATTTGCTAACGGTGGCGGTTTCAAGAAATCTAAGCCAGGTATATATTCTTGCGAGTTAGGTTCGAATTCGCGCTTTAACTTTGTATTAGTCGCATCAGTGTCTTTGGGGAGATGGATTTTTCCCATCATTAGCCGTCTCCTCTCTCCTCTCTCTCTCTCTCTCTCTCTTTTCCATTGCAAAGCTGAGGTAGAAGTGTTTCTTGGTTATTTCGATGGAGTTTTAAATTTTAATTGCTTTCATGTAGCTATGTGTATTAGTCGTTTGAGTTTCTAGATACGCTGAAACTTACGTGTTTTTTGCTGTGGTTGTGGCGGGAAAATATGCAAAGAAACAATAGTTGGATCTTTAATAGCTGTTAAATAAGTACTCAAATAAGAACTCAATGCGGTTCTGCTGGTTAATTTCTTCAGATAAAGTATTTTCTTTTCTTTCTTTTTTTTAATGTGAAACCACTCAAATGAGGATTTTGGTGTAGTTTATGTTGTGGGTTGTATTTGTTATTCTCGGTTAGTAAGTAGCAGTATTTTGTTAATCTTTCAAGAGTTTGTTCTAAAATTTTGGATGCTAGTAAGTGTCATTGATATTATTAATCATTATATGAACAATGGTAAGAATCAATACAAATTCTAACTGAGAAGAAGTAATTAATGTCTTGCAACAGAAATGGACTCCTTATCAAGTGGTATAGGGAGCAAATCGAAGCCATGCACGAAGTTTTTCAGGTTCAAATCTCAACCTACCTAATATAATATTTGAAGTTTTAATACTTAAACAGGCAGGCACTAATGTTAGTTTTAATAAAAGTTTGTAGTATTTTCCCTAGCAAATCTGGTTATAGTCAACACTAAGGATTTATTCTTGGATGCAGCATGGGTTATGGCCCTGAAGAAGTTCAGTAACCAATTTCTTGCTTGATATTTAGCAGATTTCTTCACCAATTCACACTATTGGCATATTATCCAGATTTGATCTGCATGAAAATAGTGTTTACGGCTTACTTGATATGTGTTAATCAATCAATTTTATTCAAATAAGTTGCCAGAATACTTGTCATCTAATATGCAATGTAGCTTCTTGTTACTTGCCTTATGTCACATTTAGCATTTAAGCATTCAGCTGAATCTCTCAATTCATGCACATTGTTGAGTAATTATTTTCATAAGTGTGTTATCAGCCTTTAAATACATAATAATTATTTGGTCACAGCTTTGTCTATGTTCAAGGTCATGTTTCTGTTTCTACGATGGAACAACTTGGTTAGATTTATGATATTTTGCCTTAATCTGGGTTCTCTCTGTATGTGATGTGGATAGATAGAAATAAAATAATCTGTAGGAACTAAATATGTCGACTTTCTGGGTAACTTTTTGCTGAATATCCAGAGGAACTGGTATGAATGTTGAGTCTGTGTCTTAAATGAACATATTCTTTAATGATGCAAGACTTGACAGTCTGTTTGTAATATGGGAAAATGAAAATGAAAAAAAAAAAAAGAAGAAGCAGTTTTTACTGATTTACATAGTTGAGCAAAGAAAGGAACTTTTGGAATGGCATCTATTCTTGAAGATCTTGATCGCTGGAGGCATCTCCAATTGCACAAGGTTGTCCCTCATATTAGAGGAAGGAATATCCGAAGGATATGGGACACATCTCTTTAGTCTCCAACACATTCTTCTAATCATCTATAGTTCTTTGTCATTCCATGTTGATGGTGATTTAGGTGTGATAATTTCATTTAAAAAGGAAAAAGGAAAGAAGCCACTTGCTGGGACTAATGCTAAGTAGGCAAGAAGCTAATAGTTGACTTATGCATGCATGTTTTATTTTGAAAGCCAGTTAATTGATATGTAGGTATAATTAGAAGTATCTTTGTATTACAACGTCCTATATATGAGTGGTACTATATTAGACCAGTGTGTATCAGTGCTTTTGGCAAAAAAATGATAGAAGGGTTCATTGCTTTTCCTGTCCAACGAGTAAGAACTTTCTGCAGCAGTTGTATAATTAGTTTTTGTTGTTTCTGCAGCACTTCTGGTTGTCCCTTTGGCGAGAATTGCCATTTCCTGCACTTTGTTCCTGGTGGCTACAATGCTGTTGCTCAGATGATGAACTTGGCCCCCGCTCCGACCCCGAGAGCAGGCGGAGGTCCCATGCATGCCCAGAATGGTTCTGCTCCGGGTGCCGTTAAAACCAAAGTATGCAACAAATTCAAAAGTGAAGGAGGCTGCAAATTTGGAGACAAATGCCACTTCGCACACGGGGAATGGGAGCTCGGTAAACCCATTGCACCGTCTCATGAGGATCCCCGTGGTGGTGGTGGTGGTGGAGCTATGCCCGGCAGGTTTGGCGGTGGCCGAATGGAGCCACATGTACCGGGGCCTGCAGCCAGCTTTGGCGCATCAGCCACTGCCAAGATCAGTGTGGATGCTTCCCTAGCTGGCGCTGTCATTGGGAAAGGAGGAGTGAACTCGAAGCAGATATGCAGGCAAACGGGGGCCAAGCTATCGATCAGAGACCACGAGACAGATCCGAATCTCAGAAACATTGAGCTTGAAGGTACATTTGAACAAATTCAGCAAGCGAGTGCGATGGTGAGGGAGCTGATCGTGAGCATCGGGCCAGGGGGAGGGCCTGGCAAGGGCTTCGGGGGAGGTGGGGGACCGGCTTCCACTGGTAGCAACTTCAAGACGAAGCTATGTGAGAATTTCACCAAAGGGTCGTGCACGTTTGGGGAGAGATGCCATTTCGCACATGGGGCAGCCGAGCTGCGGAAAACGGGCTAAGGAGTGTGAGTGTTGTAGCAGCGGTGGTCGAATTTTGTGAAACTTTTTGGTTCTAGCTGTGCAAAGGTAGTGAAGTGATAGATTTGATTATGTAGCAGCTTTGGTAATTGGTAGTGGCTTAAGACGAGTACAGCATTATTGAGTAGCTAGCTGTGAGGAATCATGTCTCGGCTTATGTTTGTTTTGTTACAGTTTTTATTTTTGGCTATTTACTCGTGTTAAATAGTTGATGCATCCTTCTATTAGTATTAAACAGTATTTTCTTAAAGTTGTGCATAACTGTGTGTAGGCCTAATGATAGTGTAGCTAATGCCCAATGTTAAAGATTTTAATAGTAAATGTTTTAGTTTTTGGTCTATCATAATACAGGCACTTAAAATAGGGTTAATTGCATGTAATATTATGAATGTTAATTGCATATAATATTATGAATTTTGTTTGAAATTCATTTTTTCCGCAATCTTAAAAAAATTTATTTTTTACAAATACTTTGATATTTGTTCAATTTCCTTGCGATTTTTTTTACGATGATCGAAAAAATGACATAGCAGTGATGTGGATTTAATTTACACGTAACACTGACGTGGAATATATATGAATTTTAAATTATACATATAATATTAAATAATAATAATAAAAAAGCTCAAATTTCTTTTAATTCCTTCTTTTTTCACGCAAAAGGGAATTAATTCCTTAGCTTTCCAGAATCGCACATATTACTTCATAATTAATCTTCTTGTCGAAAGCCTCCAGTGCCGGTGCTTTGTCGATTGTCGATTGTTGGCGCCGATGCTTTGCCAATTACTGGCGTTGGTGGGCAATACGCTCACGAAGATCGGGCAATACACCGATTGTTGGCCGGTGCTTTGCCGATTACTAGTGGTGTGACAGAAGGGGAAATTTGGGTGATTTTAATCAAAGTCGTCGTTTCCCGCCATGGCTTACAGGTCAGGCGGCAATTTCTTTCGACATTGCTTGTTTACACCTACAAACAATGAAATTAGAGGGAGAATCAAAAGAGAATTAAAAAGAAGACATCTTGTAGATTGAAGAAGAAGGAAACGAGAAAGAAAAAGAGGGAAAATGGTGTACAACGCGATGAGAGAGGAAAAGAGGAAGAAAACTATCGGGGGTGCAATAATACTGAAACGGGAGGAAGAAAAGGGAAGCTGCGTTTAGTTTGAGAACTAGAATTTTAATGTTTAATTCTACATATTTTATCACCAAACAGAAACACAACATTTAATTTACGGGAATGGCGTGTTCCGGCGAACCACATCAGCGTCACGTCGATTCTGATTTGAGAGGAAAAAAAATCATAGGGAAATTGAACAAATGACAAAGTATTTGATAAAAAAAAATGTAAATTTTAAAGATCGTGTGGAAAATGAATTTCGGGCAAAATTCGTGACGTTATATGCAATTAAACCTTTACAATAGTATTTTCTTAAAGTTGTGAACAAGTGCTCGTTTGATTAAGTAGATGAATGAAAAGTGAATGAAATCAAATAAAGGAGTGAAATAATAACAATACTCATTATTTTTAGGAAGTGATTGGTACGATGGAATGGAGGTGGGAATAGAATGGTGATTCCTAACTTCATTCCATACATTTGTTTGGTATATTTTCTTTATAAGAACCATCATTCCTACATCTATGGGAATCACCATTTCTTCTACCTATCATAATATTAGCTATTTCATTCCATTCTTAATCCTTTTAAATTGAAATTTTGACATGTATATATATTTATATGAAACATGTATATATGAAACGTATACCATCATCATCATCATCATCATCATCATCATCATCATCATCATCATCATCATCATTATTATTATTATTCAAAATATAAAAAGTATTTTTAAAAATAAATATTATTAACTTTAGATAAGCAATAGTCTAATATATGAATCCGATTGATGCAACATATTACACAATTATATATAATAAGATTTTACGTATTTATTTTATATAATTTGTCTCATTCTTTCTTTCATGTTTCTATTATATATATATATATATATAGAGAGAGAGAGAGAGAGAGAGAGAGAGAGAGAGAACTACATTATTTGTGAGAACGTGAGAATCATCAAATCTAATTCATCCACTGTAAAAATTAATTTATTCACTATTAAAATTAATGCACTCAAAAAAAAAAAAAATTGCTCTCTTCAGGATTCGAACCCAAGATCTGCATTCATCCAACAGTATAATGCATCCACCGTAGATTTTGATGATCGAATGGCTGAAAATGATTCTCCGTTCTTTTTTTTTATTTAGTGGTTCTTTCTTGAACCTCTCCCTATATATATATATATATATATATATATATATATATATATATATATATAGAACCATAAATAAAAGAAGACCGGAGAACCATTTTCAGCCATTCGATCATCAAGATCTACGGTGGATGCATCATCTTGTTGGATGAATGCAGATCCTAGGTTCGAATCCTGAAGGGAGCATTTTTTTTTTAATTTTTTAGTGCATTAATTTTAACAGCGAATGCATTAATTTTTACAGTGGATGCATTAGATTTGATGGTTCTCCCGTTCTCACAAATAATATAGTTCTCTCTAGAACCACACCCTATATATATATATATATATATATATATATATATATCTTGTTTAGTCTTAACATAAATTAAGTATTAATTAATTCAAATGTTTAAGTTCTATAAAGTTAAAGAAATTTAAAAAAATAGAATTACAAATACTTAAATCTATCCATAATCATTATTTAAAAAAAATTGTAAGAAAAAGGTGTATATCCTATAGAACTATATATTACATCCACAAAAATATCATTTTAAATTTTTTTCGTCAAAAACATCAATAAAATATTTATCTACTCAATTATATTTATAACTTTTATACTTTTAAAGTGATGTAAAGGGTAAATTAATAAAATAAAATAATTTCAATAAATTCCATAACTTTATTTCTAGCTACCTATCATAGGAAAGGAATCAAACAAAGAATCACAATTCCATTCCTTTGATATTCCTTATGCATACCAAGCATAGGAATCACGTAATGTTTGTTATTCCTTTCTCATCTTCATTCCATTCCTACTTCCATTCCCCCCTTATTCCATTCCATCATACCAATTATCTTTTTTTTTTTAAACTAACAGTATTAAATAAAGAAATTTAAAGGCCGCGCCACATGAGACTCGAACCCAAGATCTTTGACCTTACGCATTAACCCCTTACAGCTTAACCAACACACGCACACATCATACCAATCATCTCCTTATTGAGTATTTGGTTTAACAATGGAAATGAATCATTAGTAACAGATTCCCTTTCTTTGATTTGTTTCCCCTCTATTTTGTGGGGTAACAAATTGGGTGATTGAGTTACCCTCAAGTAAGGATAATTGTTAACTCATTACCCAAACCAAGCAATAATTAATGGATTCAATTAATTGAATACCTTTAAAACCTCTAAAAACACCCAACCAAACGTGAGCTAAGTGTGTAGGCTAATGGTAGTGTAGATAATGTCCAATGTTAAAGATTTTAATGGTAGAGGTTTTAGTTGTGGGTTTATCATTATGCAGTCTTTTAAAATATTGGGTAAATATTATTTTTTTGTTCATCGTTTCAGTATTTTTTTCAAAATGTCCCACCCTAAGGTTAATTACAAAACAATACTCATCGTTTCATTTTTTTTCTTGTTTGTGATCCGTAAAAATAATTCAACAATAGATAATTGACGTGTTCCGGTGAATAGTCATGTTGTCAATACACATGGAATAAAATAATAATAAAAAAACAAAAAAAATCCACATAATTAAAAACGCATTCTGAAAATCAAATAAACAATACGGTTCAACACGATTTCTACGTTTCTTCAACCCTTAGAAAAAAATCACACACATCTCTCATGTGGCCACACCTATGAAGGAACACACAACCACCTTCTTCCGCCCTCTGCCGCCCATAGCCTCTGTCACCTCCTCAGCTGCCGCCACGCTTAGTACACGCGATCCTCGAACAAGGGCACATCTGTCACCGCCGATCAGGATCAGGACACCTTCATCGCCGCCGATCAGGATCGGGATCCAATTTTGAACTAGGGCAACTCCACCTATTAGGACACACAATTCTCGAACAAGCAAGTGAAGCTTCTTATGTCTCAAAAATTCCACCCTGAACAGGAAAATCTGATTTGTTTTATGCAATTCTCATTTTTCATAATGTTGATTTATGTTTCCATTTCCTCAAAACTTATTTATGTTCTGGTTTATTCGTGTTCTCATTTTCCATGGAGTTTATTCATATTCTCATTTCTTAAGTTGTTTTCTGCAATTCAATTTATTCATGTTCTCATTTGCTCGAACCTTGCTAAATGGTGGATTCAATTTATAAATGATGTCAATTTAGGAAATTTTTGTTTAGCAAATTTATTTGTGGCTGAAACTTAATCAAAGTTATTGTTGGTTGTATTTGTTTTTGACATCTTATAAAGTTCCTCTTCATTGTTCATTGTAGAGAATGTAAACTTTCGGGTTTATGCTTAGGATATGGTATGACGGAGTTTTTGTTAGCAAGAATCAATATATAGGAGAAGTTTTTGGACATCCATGAATATGATGTTTCTAAGTGCGAGGAGTCATTTATTAATGAGTTGTTGTTTGTTGATTTTTGGTCTAGATATGGATTCAAGGACAAAGAAAACAGGTGAATTTACATTTATGAATGTTGATGAGGATGATGAGACCGATTTTGTTAGTCTTGCATTGAAGTTTGTTGATGATAAAAAGATTATGGAAGTTTTCTGTGAGTGCAAGAAATATGTAACAGAAGATGTGACAGAGGTAGAACAAGAGAAAGATAAGAGAGTGGATGAAGGGTATTCCACAAGAGGGTTGCATGAATTAGGAGTCACTAATTGGGAGCTTGATGAGAAAATTATTGAAGATGATCCATTATCAAGTGATGATGGGCTGGAGGATATTGATTTCTCTAATGAAGATTATGAGTTTTTTGAAGCTAGAAAAATAAATGAAAGGCCAAATAGAAAAAAGAAGATTGTTTCAAAAAACACTGAAGACAGAGGAAATGGGATTCTACAGGAAGACACTCAAGACAAAGGTGTTGGGCCCCTGAACTGGTGTAAGGGAGGGGGAGGAGAATACACCAGTAGACTATTTTTAAAGTTTAAACTTCTTTCGATAACTGAAGTAAGTAGTGTTGACGTGATTAGTGAAAATCAAGATCAGTTAAAAGAAGGTGTAGATTGATACTGAAAATATTTCAGTGGATAACTTCAGTATGAAGAACAAGTCGACAAACTAATAGTTCAGTTACGGCTTCAGTCTAATCAGATGAAATCAGAGTGAGTGTAATAAATCTTACTGACTACCCAAAGGTTTGTCAGTTAGACTGATAACACTTGGTGAGCGGAAATGATTTTAAGGAAATAACCTTTAGTGAATCAGATTGTCAATTTTAAGGTTTCTCTTTTCAAGTTAACAGTTTCAGTATATAAGCTTTGTGCACAGATAGAACATGAAATACTGAAAGCAGTAAATGACACAGAGATTTTTAACGTGGTTCGGAAAACTTTCCTACGTCCACGGTCAGTTGATCACACTGACAATCGATTGCGTTTGTGCTTACGGGTGCACAACAAACCTATCAACTGAAACAAATGTTTCAGTACCAACACACTGGGTTGGATTTCTCTTCTCTTTTCTCAATCTCGCAGATACGCTAAGACTTCACTCGTGTTGCTTGCGGGGGCTGAGAACTCTTCGAGTTTAGACAACCGTCTAAAACTCTAACACTCAAACGCTATTTTCGCTCGATTGAAAAGGGGTGGTTTGAAAATCTTCCAACTAAGATTACTGAGAATAGGCTCTCGAGTAATCAAGGACTAGGCTAAGGATGTATGAATATGGTTGCCTAGACACTTCTAAGAGAGTGTTTATAAATCAGGTGAACTGATTTTTACAACAGGATTTACTCTCTTCTTCGATTCAAGTTTTGATTGCTAAGTAAGTAGCTGACTCGATATTTTGGCAGAGCTTCAGCGTAAGTCTTTGAATCGGTGAGGTTGAAGGTTGTTCCTTGAGCTCTATTTATAGGCGGAGGATGTAAAATAGATCCGTTGGAGGAGATCCTTCTTCAAATACTGCCGTTGACACTTGATTTGATCTGTGTTCAGGGTCTTCGTCCTCTATCTCCCTTTTCGCTGAAATGGGTAAAGTCTTCAGGCATGGGGAGGTGGTGTTACAGTGTAAAGTAATATAGATTAAGTAACTTTGCTCGGTGAAGGACGATTTGCCATATCCCAGCAATATTTAATGCATTGTCCTTTGCATTTAATGTGGCGTGTACCAAAAGATATCATTTATCTTTATTCGTCTAAGTGATATGTACTTTTTTTTTTTGAGAACCAAGTGATATGTACTTTAATGCATCTTCAGTCCGTCTTTTTGTAGCTTCAGTCCGCTGTATTCTTCTAATCCTTAAACAAGTCTTTAGAGAATGTTTCGACTAAAGATTGCTTCTTCATTCTAGTACAAGTCCTTCATTTATTGTTGCAATAACTTCAGGTGAGCTTCAGTTGGTCAGTACTTCAGTCCAAGTTCTTCAGTCAGGTCTTCATCAGTTTTCAGTCTTCAAGCTTTGCCGCTTCAGTCTAACTAGAAAATTGAACTCTAACACTTGAGTTCGAAAAGAGTCTAGTCTAGAGACAAACGTCTAAGAGTTTTGGAATCATCAAAACAATGTTAGAATATTTCTTCTATTTTCCAACAAAAGGGAAAGGACATTCTACATGAAAACTCTAAAGTGCATTTTACAGTGGCTGTCATACCAGATGAGGATGACTTAGGTTCATATACTTCTTGTGAATGTTTGGATGAAGAGGGCAACAAAAAACTGAAGAGCAAACTCTACACTAAGAGCATCGTATCCCATTTAATGATTTAAAGTGGAGCTTGATATGAGATTTAAGGATGCGAAAGAGTGTTAAGATGTAGTTCAACAATGAGTTGTTGCCAACGACTACAATATCAAGTGGACAAAGACTTCTTATGGTAAGGTGCAAGTTGTTTATAGTGCAAGATGCAAATGGAGGTTATATGTAAGTTGTTTTAATTATATATGGACAACCTACATTTATAATTAAAACATTGAATGCGACACACTCCTGTGTACGAGCATAAGTTAATATGCAAGTGAATGCAAAGTTTGTGGCCGCCCAGTTCTTACTGAAGCTAAGAAACAATGCAAATATAAATTGTACTTCCTTCGTCCCCCTTTTTTTTTCTTTAAAAACAAACACTCGAATGGTGAGGGGTTAGGCAGACTCCCAACTCGTAAATAAAACATCAACCAATATCTCATACATGACGATGTTCTAGTTTACTTTTAGGACCGTCCCACTCAACTTGACATGTTTTTTTTTGTGTAATAAATTTTCACTATAAATATGGATTTATATTCACTTTACACTACAATTTTACTTTCCTTAATGAGATGGAACAGTGAAAATATTTTTATTTCATTTTTCAAATAAATATATATGTTTGTTTTAATTTTTTTTATACTAATACTATCCCTAAAAATTATACATTTATTTTACTTATAATAACTTTAACCACTTTGTTAAAATTCATATTCAAAGTATACAATTATTTTATTAATAATAACTTTAATAACTTTGTTATCTATATCCAAGATGATATGAAACTCTTTTTTGTGAATGAAAGAATTACAAAACTTATTAACTCTAAAATAAATTTAATTGACTTAAATTATTTTATTTTATAAATTCTTTAAAATAAAATTTAGTACCCTTAATTTGATTTGCTAGATTTCATGATTGATACTAAATACACATTCAAAAGTTCATTCAAGTTGATTTCATTTTTTATTTTAGGTCACCTCTCAGGATACATGGTCAGCTGATTTTCATAAATTTTTTGTTCAATAGTAAATATCGTAAATTTAAACGGATATTACAATTTTTATTACATAAAATATTAAAAATAAAATAAAATACTCCAGCTTAAATACTTTCTCTTCTCATTACAAATATCTCACTTTATTTCATTACAAATATGTCATTCTTTTTTTTTAATTACAAATATCTCATTCTTTTTTTTTAATAATTACAAATGTCTCATTATTCCAAATATCTCACTTTATTCCATTAAAAATATGTCATTCTTTTTTTTATTTTTTTTTAAATTACAAATATCTCATTCGTTTTTTTTTTTTTTTTTTTTTTTTTAATTACAAATGTCACATTATTCCAATAACCCATTTTTTTTAGAACAATTCCAATAACCCATTGTATCTACTTCCTATATATTTTTTTAATATCTACATTCGTTAGTCTCTGTGCCTAAACTTAATGAGATAATATTTGTAATGAAATGGAAGAAGTATAATATAATTAAAAAATAAATCGTGGGCTTGGGGCCAGTCTCAGTCTCAGCAAGGGTAAATATATAAAAATCACACAGAAAATTCATTACAAAATATAAAAAATACTACAAGAGAAGCAAGCGATGGTCACATAGACGCATCGACCCATTTATTTTTCCATTATTACTAGATTACAACATCTACACTAATAAGTGCCGCGGCCGTGATGCCCGCCGCCGATTTCCGTTTCCTCCGCCGTGTAATCAGGTGTCCTGCCGGTGTTAGCATCATTGCGGCGCTGGGCTTCGCGCTTCTGCTGCTCCGCCTCGTCGACCCTTTCCTCTTTCTTCTCTGTCGCCATTTCCTTCTGGAGAGGATCGCGACTTGTCATCTTCTCGCCCTATATTATATATGCATTTCCAAAGTGCTTCAAATGAGTCAAATATATATGAAACACAATGAATTTATTATAAAACATTAAAATTTTCGTATAGAAGGTTGATTAAAAATTAAATTAGAAATGTCCTATAAAAAAATAATAAATTCAAATAATTTACTATGTTTGAACATCACGAACTCATTCAGATAATGTGATGATACATTTATATCCATATAATAATTTTTCCAAATGAAGAGATTGAAAATGATACTGGGCCAATGAATTACAAAAATACCTTTTCTTGGAGCGTGGCCTTGGTTTTCTCCATGCCAGATTTGGCTGAAGCTGCCATGTCCTTAGCTGACTGCATTTTTTCTTTTCTCAACTTTTTCCTTTTCTAAATAACTCGAAATTGTTTCCTTTGAATTTGTGAAGCGAAAGAGCGGAAGGGGGGAATTTAAACGGTATGAGTGGCGGTTACAGGAAGTTGAGTAGCTGCCACGTGGACAAACAGTTGGCACGTGTCTGATAGGTGTCACCTTGAATATATTAAACTCGTTATAAATAAATTTTGGATATTATCCTCTACAATATCCATAAACGGATAGGTATTATCTTGTTAACAAAAATATGTTTTCATGCTTTCTCAGCTGTTAGTTTCTTATATTTTATATAATAAAAATAAATGGATTGTGTAAACTTTTTGATCATTTAACCAATCCTTCTCTTGAAACTTTTTGGATTTCCTTTTTCAAGTATAAAATGTCCGTGAACAACAGAAGATTATTTATTTATTAGAATTCCGATAAAGATAAAAAAGAAAGCAGAAAGAGATGTAAAAATAAAATATCTGGGCCTGCCTAGCTAGCATTATTTTATTTGTGAGGTTGATGATGGGCTATTTACGGGCCTTGCATAATAATTAGGGCTTATTCTATTCATATTCTTAGTTTTTTTTTTAGTACAATCCACATCTAAATAATAATAGTAAATAATTATAAATTTATTATTTTATTTTATAGTTAATAATCCTTAAATTACATTTCCAATTCAAATAATAAATAATTATAAATATATTAATTTATTTTATAATTCATAATTTGTAATACCCCGTTTCCTCGTAGCTAAGTTTAGATTAATTTCGAACTTAGAAGTCAGGATGTTTCACGCCGAATAAAAGAAAATAAATTTATTAATTCCAACAAAAATGATTTACAAAAGCTTTTGTAAATATTTAAGTCATTTAAATTCTTGTGCATTGCATACTAATTTGAAAATGAGTATGTGAAATATTCTATATATAATTAGTATTGATTTTTATAATATTTAAATTATCGTCTATGTTGGACTTTAATTATTTATGCACGTTGGGCTTTAATTTTTATATTTGGGCCTTAACCTTTTAATTCATACTCCCTCCGTCCCTAAAATAAGTTTCTCTTTGGGGACGACACGAGTTTTAAGGAAAAGTGGTAAAGTGTATTGATAGTGGAAAAAAATACTATGTTATAATTAGTATTGAGAGTGGTGAAAAGGTGAAAAAGTGTTATAATTAGTATTGGGAGTGGTGAAAAAATGAAAAGTAAGAATAAATAAAGTATTATTAGTGGTGGGGTAGTTGTCCAAAAATGAAAAGAAAGAAAGATGAACTTATTTGGGGGACGTCCCAAAAAGGAAAAAGAGGAACTTATTTCAGGGACGGAGGGAGTATTAAGTAGTGAAGATGAAGCCCATTGAGCCCATTAAGCCCAATCAATCCACTAATCCTTGAGCTCAATCACCCCACTAAACCTTAAGATATTTTATTAATTAGAGATTAAGATTTGATGGATAGAGTGCATCCACGTTCCAATCACTGTTTATTCTTCTATTTTTAAAGTAACCTCATTTCTCTAGATATTTTTCACCCTTTTTGACAAGAGCAGCAAGTTTCAATCTCAACAATTTGACGGAACTCACAAAATTCATTTCCTCAAGGTTATACTCCAACATCAAATTTCACAATTTCCTTCATTCATTTTACTCTCTCTCTATCGTTTCACACAAATCAACCCTGCAAGATTAAGAGTTTCAACAGCTGCACATACTCATGCCACCAACCCCGCATAACCTTTACAAAAAGGTTTTATTTTTAACTCATTTATGTTATGTAAATTCCCCTTTTGAATCAAAGTCACGAAAACACACCCTTTCTTGAGTAACATATTCTGAAAATTTCAAACTTCACAAACAAAGAATCATAGCACTAACTAGGAACAACAGAACATTACATAAAATAAAAGCTGTAAAAATTATACTACTTCACTTAGAAACATTACTAACATTTGAAGTCCAATTTTTTTTTTTAAATTTCGATCTGCCTGAATAAGCTGCCATGTTTTAATCGGTTAATCGAACCAAAAACTGATTCGATTTTTGGTTAGTGTTTACATCGCTAATCAGTTCAGTTATAACTGAACCGGACCAATTACCACCCCTATCCACATGAACTGAAGAATAAAAAACATTATGAATAATCGTACACAAGTACTAATCCAATATCCAAGCAAACAAGAATACGACGAAGAACTAAAACTACACTCAAGGCAAAACAAATAAATGTAAAGAATAAAATCAGATAATAAAGACACTGGTCATGGGGAATGCATTGACGTTAATTAAACTTATGTATTCAACCTATTGATTCAATTACCAAGTTAATTCAGCCCTAATTAAAGATCACAATATTGTTCATAATCTTCTCGAACGAATAACTATGAAAGTTAATTAAAAAATACATTATCACATTCAAGTCTCAAAAAAATAAATTAACTCCGAAAGGCATATAAAGAAGGGTTAATTGCATCAAAATACCTTACCTTTTTCCAAAATTTGGTTTTTTGACAATCTTTTTAATTGTAGCAAAAATTTCATCCACATTTCAATTTATTGCAATGTCCGTCCGGGGAAAATTTTCGGCCAAATTAAATGTGAATTGGCAGCCGGAATGCCGACGTGGCATCAAAAATGTCAAATCACACCCACATACACTCATCCCATGTCATTATTTCCCTTCCCCCCTCCCACGATCCCCAAATTTCAGCGGCTCTGAAATCGCCGCAACAATTCCCTCCCATCGTCTCAGTCACGTCTGCCGCTAACCGCAACAATTCCCTTCCATCGTCTCAGCCACGTCTGTCGCTCCATCTCCATCTTCCTCATGCACACATTCCGTCCTCGCCAGATCGACAGACAACTCCCAAGTGAGCCTCCACAACCCCCAAATTTCACCACCTCTGTTGGCTAGGCCAAAATTCCTCAATCGATCGAAAATTTCCAAATCAAAAAATCATCTCCAATTTTCGGCAGCAAGGCCGAAAATTTCCGGCAGATCTAGGACAGATATAGGGCACTTCGTGGAGCCCTTCAACCCCATCGCGACGGTCCGAGGTGGATCTGGGGTGGATTGTTAGGTCCGGAGGGTCTCGAATAGGTGTATGGGGGGGAATACACCTATAGGCTATTTTTGTCAAGATCTCAATACAGAGATCAAAAGAGAAACTACAAACACAAACTCAGACACATGTTTATTGAAAAGAGTTTTGACCAAAACAGGGTTGACGACTCATACTGAAAGACTCTTCAGTAAAGAGTTATCAGTTAAGTCACAAGAACTTAACTGATGCACGTAAGGCTTCAGTCGAGTTTGATAAACAGAGATGTTATAAATCTCACTGACTATCAGAGGACAGATCAGTCAGACTGATAACACACGCAGCGGAAAACTTTTGTTTCGCAATAGCCTTTTGGGTTGAGCACGTTGTTAGTCTTAAGTTTCTCTTTACAATTAATCAGTTTTCAGTTGAAGAGAGGAAGAACACAAGTAAGAAATGAAATACTGAAAGCTGTAAATAACACAGAGATTTTTACGTGGTTCGCAAAACACTTCCTACATCCACGGTCGGTTGATCAGACCAACAACTTCACTCTGCAAGTGATTACGGGTACACTGCAAACCGATGCTCGTGCTTACGGGTGCACAGCAAACCGAAACATGTGCTTGCGGGGCACACAACCGAAACAACTGAAGATCTAATCTTCAGTACCAACACACCTTGTTGGATTTCTCACTCCTAGCACGAACTGGCACTAGGACCTCACGGAGACAAAGTACCTTCCTGAACTCCTTTGCAACTCAAACACTCGATTCTATCGCGAAGGGAGGTTTGAAATCTTGCCAACTAAACTTCAAAGAACAAGTTCTTTGGAGTTAGTTTGACCTAGGCTTTGGATAATCAAGGTTTGCCTAAGGTCTAAGAAAATTTATGCAATCAGCAGTGACTGATTTTTGGCTTTGGGATTCTCTTCTTCGATTCAAGCTTTGAGAATTTGAGCTTTGGCTGAGAAGCAATTTTGGCAGAGCTTCAGCTTATATTGTTGAATCGGTGAAGATTGAAGTGATCATCGAGCGCTATTTATAGGAGAAGTCTTGAATAGATCCGTTGGCGGAGAAGGTCTTCAAGATTTCTTCCGTTAGAGAGTAATTTGAACTTGGGCTGAGGCTTCAATCTTCGAGGTTCCTTGTTTGGTGAGAACGGCTATGTGGAAGAGCAGGAGATGCGACGTCTCTGATAAAGTAGTCACCAAATAGGAATGACCTCTGCAGAGAAATGACGATCCTGAGATCTCTGCATTTAATGCGGCTGTACTTCTGGAGTATGTGGCTTCCTTTGAATGTTGGAGGTTCAGTCCGGGAAAGAATGTTTAACTGATACTTGACTTTAGTATCAGTCCGCTGATTCCACGTGGCTCGCATTAAGTAATCAGTTCAAGACTGATTCTTCGATTGCTGCTTCAGTCGGTAACTTCAGTCTTCAGTCTTTAGTCCTTCGTTCTTCAGTCTTCAGTCTTCAGAACAGCAACTAAACTAGAAAAAGAACTCTAACACTTGAGTTCGAGCAGTTCTAGTCTATTACAAATGAAATCTATGGATTTTGGTATCATCAAAATAAGGATTAGGATATTCCATAAAGTTCCCAACATGGATCATCGACGGATCTGGTAGTTGGATCTGGGGTGGATCATCGGCGGATCTGGCAGTTGGATATCGCCCAACGCTGCTTTCTCTATCGTCTAACGATGGCATCTTTCAATCGAAAATCTGTCGGGAATCGAGTGGAGGAGAGAAAGAGGCGGAGGAAGTGGCGCGGCGGGAGGTGGGAGAATCGGCAGCGGACTGTAACCAGCAGTGGCATCTTCTAGAGCCAACACCAGCGGCCTCGGAGGGGTGGAGAAGGGGAAGGGTTCGCCGACCGGAGAAGATGCGGCGGCTCTGGGGTGGTGAAGGAGGAGGGGTCTACGAGAGAGAGAGCCAACGGGGAGAGGGGAAAGGGGGATGGGGGAAGAGAGAGAGAGAGAGTGACGTGGGATGAGTTTATGTGGGTGTGATTTGGCATATTTGATGCCACGTCGGCATTCCGGCTGCCAACTCTCATTTAATTTGGCCGGCAATTTTTCCCGGACGGACATTGCAATAAATTGAAATGTGGATGAAATTTTTGCTACAATTAAAAAGATTGTCAAAAAACCAAATTTTGGAAAAATGTAAGGTATTTTGATGCAATTAACCCTATAAAGAATAGCTTCATATAACCCACCTATCACATTCAAGTCTCAAGATAAAATTATATCATGCATTCCAGAATCAGTTGAGCAATTATCACATTCACAACATGCAAATTATTGATATCAGAAATTCACAAATTCAAGTACTAGAAATCACAAATCAGAAACTAGAAGACAAATTGATATCAATAAAACAAACATACACAAATTCAATCAACTACATACAAATCCTAAAATCAGAAAAGAAACTAGCCAAACATAGCAAAATAAATCAAAAATATAATCAAAAGAAAAGCAATTGAAAAAACTAAATTAAATAAAACCCGAAAAAATGAGTGTGACAAACTTGAATCTTCAATCTTGAAGAAATCTGATCTGAGCTTTATAAACTACAAAGCAATAAAATTCTTTATAGGCTCAGGGAAAAAATTCAGTACAGAAACATAAAGTACAGATAAAAAACTTGAAAATAGGTAAAATCACGAGGTCTCAACGACCTCGGGCGCTGGCCATCGAAGCTAAAGTCAAGCACATTCTTCATCTTTGGCGGCGGTTGCCGAGTGATGCAGGTAGAAGCGTGAAATACATTGATACTGATAAATATACGAACTTCGTTGATAACCACTATATATCGAAATACGTACAATAAGGGTTAATCCGTTGATTCACTCATGAATACCGGAAGAACACCACGAAAAGGGAACAATCCACCTTTTACATTTTTAACTCTCAATTCGACTCCCATAAAACATAAATAAAACTCCTATTTATAATAAAACCCTAAACATCTAAAAGGAAACAGAATAACTTGACCAACAAGACAAATCAATAATTAAAGATATAATATATTATACAATTCTATCTTCATCATTCTCTCCATCCTTGAAACGATTCATCCTCGAATCGTAAACGTCCTTGATGATGTTCTGCATAGGGTCGATCATATTGATCGTGTAGGAAGTCAAATATCTCTCGATTCTATGCTCATAATTCCTTGAATTGTTGAGACAGAAGGTCGTCATCACGATGGAGATAATCTTGAACACTCTGAACGGCTGATTGACGGGGAGACATTGTGTAGAAGCGTAGCAAGGCTTTGGATACCAACTGATGCAGGTAGAAGCGTGAAATATATTTGATATTGATAAATATATGAGATATAATAGGAGTTGTATTTATGTTTTATGAGAGTCGAATTGAGAGTTAAAATGTAGAAGGTGAGATTGTTCCATTCTCGGCGGTGTTCTTCTAGTATTCATGAGTGAATCAACGAATAAATACTCATTGTACGTAATCCGGTATACAGTGGTTATCAACGGAGTTCGTATATTTATCAATATCAACTATATTTCATGCTTCTACCTGCATCACCGAGGCTATAGCTGAGGAGCCCGAAATCATATTGCGATCTCGACGACCTGCGTGGCGATTGCCACACTCTTTATTAACATTGGCTTGAGCTCGGCAACCTCCTTTGGCGGGTGCCGAGGCGTGATTTCTTGACGTATTTCGATCTTTTCGTGCTCATTTCTCGATTTCTAAGTCCGATATTCCTCATACCCGACCCTTGAACCTTCATTATCAATGTTGTGTTTTCTTAACGCTCAAATTTGCACCAAAACAACAAAAATTACACTCAAACGTAATATTCCAAAAGAATATGAAACTAATAACAAATGATATCACATTCGAGCACAATTCCAACACTTCACGCAATATATACTAATAAAAACAATGCAAAATGAGTGTTTATCATGTAAGTCATGTGACTGATAGGTAAAAACATCCACAATTGGGATCGATTGAGGGGCTTGAGACCGCTCTCAGCAAGCCCTATCGCGTTGATGAGCTTCCAGGTTCGAAAGAGGGCGCGAGATAGCTAGCCAGCTGCGAGAGAAAGAGATGTCAAGCGCGTGCATTGTACGCGCCAATAAAAAAGTCTGTTTAAAATTCAAATTTTTTACTATTTCAATTTTTTTTCTTTTGAATTAGCCATTGCAACAACTTTTTTTTTTTTTTTTTTTATTCTCCTAAAGATACCTTATACTTTCATTCATTTTTTACATCACATATAAACCTCTATTTCTACTCTTCTTCTAATCTTCTTCTTCTTCTAGAGTTCCGTTTGGCTTTGATTCTTCTAGAGGTGAGAGAACCGGGCAACTTTGGGACAATGCTTAGGCCGGAGTCTTTGAAGTTGCCTTCCCGTCTCTCGTTCTATAGTTTTTCTTCCTCTCTGTGCTTTGTTTAGACGGGTACTCTTTTTCCTATCTTAGTTTTCTCTTTCAGGTTTCTAGGATAGGTTTTAATGAGGCCCGGCCCTTAGTTTGCTTTTATGTGCTCTCAAGGGTTTTTTTGGTTCTTTTTTTCATTTTTATAAAAGTTCTATTTCATCTAATCTTCTTATTCTTCTTCTTCCAATTTAAGTTTTGTTCTTGTTTTCTCTTTTCAAAAAAATGGAGTGTGACTTCAACAATTAGTTCTCCAACCAACCAAATTCGTCATTGATTCTAAATTATTCTCCTCTCGGCTTTTTGTCGTATTCTCAAGGCACGCGTTGGCTACACCCCGCCAGAGACCAAGCTAATTTGCTCCCTACATGCCGAGGCGACCGATCAAATGGCTTTCGTCTACTAGGGAGAAATCATGAAGCACTACAATGATTCTCATATTCTTGAAACACCGGCGCACGACAATAAAAAAAATTAAATCGCACTTCCAACATATGCAAAATGATGTGAATGCTTGGGAGACGATTTACACAAATTTCGAAACAATTGGGGGAGTTGCATAAGTGATGATCAAATCACCCAAAAAGCCCAAGAAATATTTACGACCAACATCGAGATTCAATTCAAATACTTCGCGGCTTGGTGCATCGTCTGTGAATGTTAACTATTCGTCTCAACCGGTGAAGACGTCCATTCGACGAAGCGCATGGAGAATACATTAGAGTGAGGGTACACAGTAACATCCTCCGATCCGAACGACTATGCTTATAGGCCGAAAGGCAGCAAAGCGCGACCAAAGAAAAGGTAAAAAGGTAGAGTTATCGTTAGTCCTCGGACAAGGGGCATTCTGTCCATCTAATGGAAAATGTCGTTGAGAAGTTCGACAATATATCCAACGAAATACGATGTAGCCGATACCCAAATTTACGCCCTCGACACTTGACGAATGGGGCCAATTCAATAAGCCATGCATAACCGACTGTTGGAGGAGTCGCAAAACTTCGAGGATGGAACCTCTAGTTATAATTGTAATTTTAATTTCTAATTTTTTTATTTAAATTTTCATATTTAAATTAAATGAAATTTTTTATTTTAAAATTTAATATTTATTTTATTTAAAATTTAATATTTTTAAAATGGAATGAAAAATCTATAGAACCTCTCTACAAAGCCCCCATTATAGAGGGGTGGCTCTATAAAGGACCCCACTTCTATAAAGCCCCAAATGAGCTCTTGCATTGGGGAGGGTCTAAAATGTTGTTTCTTTTCGTGCAGGTTAAGGTTTACACTTGAACTAATAATGTTTGAAACAAGAAGGCTCTGATTATCAACTCATTTCCACTTGTTACATGTACCCATCTCTTCACTTACTGTCAACAAAATGGGCAAGTAAGTGTATATCAATATCAGCACGACAACGAAGAAATGAGCAAACGAGAGAGGTGAAAAGCAGATGTTGCTCTCGAGCTCCATTCATTCTCATTCTTGCTATGTCGTTAGGGTGGTATACAGCAGTAAGTCCCTTCAACTCTCGTATTCAGTCGTTTGGCCTCGGCCAATGCGATGGCCCCGGATCTAATCTTGTGAGGACTTCAGGAACTCCACCAGCATCCCTTATTATCTGCATATATAGATGCAAACAGCTTTAATTTATGGACCAAATGGCAAATCTATTTGTGGTTTTGTCTCGTGTTCTATGGTGTTTGGATTCGGTTCATGGACCGTCAACTCATGCAGGTGTAGGTTAGGGGCGTAGCTAGTAGCTGAGAGCACTTACCAGGATTTCATCATCAAGATACGAGATTCATGAAAAACCTCTCAAAAGATCCTCCTGCAGCAACCAAGATTTGAATGTATAGATCCAAATGCACGACAAGAAAAGATAAAAGGGGCTGCCGCTAGTGTTCGTATTGACCAGCTATTTTAATGCTTAGTTCACGAATCTAGAAATGCTCACCAAGAGGAATCTTGAATCCACCGGACACAGCATCCCTAATAAACACAGGAAGCTGTTGCGCAGTGCTCGTTGCCTGGGCAAAAGCACCTCTTAGCTGCTGAGGAATAGATTCTTCGTTAACTTTTTGGGGACTCCAACAATCCTTCAAGGAATTCCTGCTTCATTCGAAGTGGCCCCTCCACAGTTAACTTGCTGAGATTTATCAACTTGCTTTCTATCTGCACTTCACCAGGAATGTTTTTCAGCACATATATATGCATGTGCAAGAAACATAGTTAGCAGCAAAAGAGTTTCGAATATAGGTCATTTCATAATTCCTCTAAATTTTCTTTAACAATGAGACACTTTTGAACAAGAATATGAAACTGTCTTCAGTTGAATAAAGCAATCCCTGACGTCTCCTGATCAGCTAAACAGGAAGGAAAATCATGTGAAAAATGTAATGACGATACAAAATTTATTTTAAAGTACAAGTGCTTTACCGAATTTAGAAATTTCAAACTTGCTGCATTCTTTGCATACAAGTCCTTGATCACCACATCTAGTTTAGACAAATTTGCCAGCTCCGATGGGAACCTCCTGCAAAATCACCATAACTAACCGAGTTATATTCCCATTTATGCTGATTGCTGGTAACTAGAGAGATAAAAAAAATTTAGTAGTCGCGCTATGATATGTTTCAG